>NW_019739229.1:2610305-2751182 GCF_002891405.2 Cryptotermes secundus
GGGGGGGGGGTGATTGGGCCGCTATTTGACGAGTACCTCAAGTTAACGGTTCCCGTCCAATATGCATGCGACCTGATGACGACATAAAAATCAATCGAGTGGGACACATCTGGGATGTCTGGATCATAAAACGGCCACAGATGTTCCGGAAAACTACGCTTCTTATGATCAAAGCTAATCACATGTACACGCAAGTTGCACTACACAATCAGAAAAATCGAATTTTCGTGAGGTAAATGTGTTGCAAGAACACACACTTTGTAACAAACGTCTATCAGGGAAGATGCTGATGGTACAGTAGTTCGATACAGAGTCAGGAGAAGCTCTGAAGAACTCGGAAAAATAGTCTGGGAACCGGAATTCCAATACCGGACATTTATAATAAATAAAAAACGACAGAATCTACCGTATAGACTAAGGCCGCGCCATAACTCAAGCGGTTAGTCTCTGGCTTCCCATCGCGGCGACCCGGGTTCGATCCCGGGTCTTGTCAAGTGAGATTTGTCGTCGACAAAGTGGCGCTGGGGCAGGTTTTCTCCGAGTACTTCGGTTTCCCCTGCCAATCTTCATTCCACCAGTTGCTCCACAATCACCCTCACCTATCATCTGGGGCTGGTAAAATAAGCTACAAGTGGCCGCAGCACAAGGGACTTTAGTCCCACCCCACAGTATGTAGTATGTCCTACATTTTACAGAGAAGAAACAGTCATGCAGAAAGAAGTCTTCTGGGATGTGGCGCCGTGTAGATATTGTGTTAACCGACGTTCCTCCGAAACATCGCTTAACACCACATCTACACGGCGCCACGTCCCAGAAGACTTCTTTCTTCATAGTCACCGCCGTGAAAACCTCAAATCTTACAAGAAACAGTCATATCTGAAATTCGTATGCAAAATAATCATGTAATTTGCGAAAGAAGTTAACATTAAGTTATGCCCCTTTATAAAGAAAGGAATTTCGTGTCACCATTCAAATTCGACTGCTTATCAAGTACAATAATCGCACCAGTAGGCCTTCGGGAAATCAATTTTCTTGCCTTTTACAGCCTGCACTGCACTTTTCGTGAAGTCCATGGTCCATTGCTTTATTTTAGTATAAGCCATCTGAGAGTGAGTAAAAAGTAAAGACTATAAAATAAGATTCTTAATTCCGGATGTTCGAAAGCCGCAACCATGTTAAGTATCTGAAAGTAGGCAATAGTGCTAATCTAAACATGGTAACATTACGGGGAATTTACGCTTTTGGAAACGCTGGAAACATGCGGCATACATTTCATAATGTATATACAATAATTAAGTTTATATAAACAACGTGCCAGTTAAATCTCACGTATGGTTTCGAAACCTTGGCTCAGCCAAAAATATAACATCAGAATTGGCAGAAACACATACAATGACAGTAAAGCGACACAGCTACTTCGACGTCCAATCTACCATTGCTAAGAAATTGGACGGGTAGGAGTTGTGAAGTCCTCTGGCCGCCACCACCACAGTGCTGTCCTCAATTCCTGAATAACCACGCCACCGGAAATATGGGGACTTCACCTTACACTTCGTTTCTTTCCAAGTTTCGCCTGTCAAATACAACATAAGTAGCTCCGGTATTTATTTATGTCCACCGGATAACGGTTGTGTTTTGGATAAGCGGATCTCATGGCGGTGGCTTTTGTGCTGTGAAGCCGCGTAGTTCGAAGACAGCCCAGCGCTTCGGAGCAACGCATTGCCTCCGCCTGTTTCTGCTGGCTCTTTGTTTAGCTTATTTTTCGAATCTGAAGATGGAAGCGATGTTTCCACGAAACTACATGGTGTCACCCAAGAAAGTCGTACTCTTCAACAAAAATATTTTTGCAAAGCTACTAGAACTAAAGATGTCAGAGTGTACGGAGTGAAAAAGCAGCGCTTTTCTTGTATTTCGTTCAACATTACGAAAAATGTTTAAGAAATGTTCAGAAGATATTTATTGAGGACGATCTTGTGTCATGTCCTACCTAAGCCGTCCTTAAAAACCAAAAGAAAACGAGTAAACATGAGCATCGTTGACTTGTAGTACAAACAAAACGATGCAGATAATGTCACTTTGCGAAATCGTTTGGCTATTTCCAGTAGTAAAGGTAAAGATATCCCTCTGTTTAACTAATTAAGCACTACGCCATGAAGGCATATGGGGGAGTGGATGTATAGATCCACATTTTCCTGACTTCGGCTTTAGCTGAAGGTGAATGGTCAGCTTCACGCCCCGGCCGCTTTACCCCCGGGGAAAGAGCCCCCGGCACCAATTGGATAGGAGGTTGGGTATACCCGAGAGTCGGTCTGGACGACGTGGAGATCCTACCGGGACTCGAATTCCGACCCCTCGGTCGTCCAGCTCGTAGCCCGTTCTTATACCGACTACGCTATTTCCAGTAGTACCTCTGAGAACTACCGACAGAAAATTAGCTCGTAAACAATAAAATAGACTATAAAGCGTTTTATTTTCCGCGATACAGCACACTGTAGTCCGGTGAAAGTGAACAGACGTTTCGGACTAACATATCGCCTCGTTCTTCAGGGTCGCAGAGTAAGCCAAGCAATAAACCAGCATGAAGCAGACAGAAAGCAGAGTAGAAGATAAAACTGTACTGCGGAGCTCTGTTTGCTGCCTGCGTCATCCTCACATTCGACACTGTGCAGTCCAGCCACTGACGTCATAAGATAAACCACAAAAAATCGCGCGTCACTGACATTCAAGAGGCAATTCCAAGCAGCACAAGTGGAAGTTCCTTCACATTACCATTCTCAGCAACAAACTCAGAAGCCAAATATAGTTTACAGCTTCTCTTATCTTATATAGGTTTTGCAGTATTTCCCCACTCGAAAAATTATTATTCCCGTTTAAATCACAAACAAGCCAATACAAATCGCTAATCATAACAGTAATTATATTTAGTTCAAATTCTTTTTACAATTTCCAGTGCTCATATAACTTTCCCGGTATAGAAAACCGAAATTAACGGCCTTGGGGATTCGTTGCGCTGACCAACGCGACACCCTCTTTATGCAAAAGTTGGCACTAACTTCGCCGACAAGCGGCGGTCGCTCGGTCGGTATAGTTCGCTTGCGGACTAAAATCACGGAGTTATTTTTTTCATGTAAATTTCACACGAGATGGTCATATTTACAGGAATGTTGGTATCCGTTTCAAAGCGCGGTACCTGCCAGTGCTGAATGCCAGCTTGACAGACTGAACCTGCAATCAATAAAGCATCTATAGCCAAACATGGCGCTAAATATGGCAAACAGTGTTACCTTACAACAGTAATGGTACTTCTTGTGTTAAAAAGAAAGCACACGTTCTTCTTTTAGTTAGATACATAAAAAGGCTGTCCCTGTGCTTAACTAATTAAGCACTACGCCAAGAAGGTGTATGGTGGAGTGGATGTATAGATCCACATTTTCTTTGACTCGGCACTAGTTGGAGGTGAGTTGTCAGCTTCACGGCCCAGCCGCTTTAACCCCGAGGAAAGAGCCCCCAGTACCCATTGGATAGGAGATTGGGTGGACCACAGAGCCGGTCTGGACGACGTTAAGAAGAGAAAATTCTTGAATATACCAGGACTAGAACTCCGACCCCTTGGTCGTCCAGCCCGTAGCCAGCCGCTATACCGACTACGCTATCCGGAATCCTAGTTAAATATATACGCAAATCGAAAATGAAGCTCGTACTTAAAACAAACACGGTCCAATCCCGATTTCACCACAAACAGAGCGGTAAAACAAAAGCCACATTCCACCCGAGCCAAGTGGCACCATCAGGGCCGCCAACATCACAGCACCATTCCACAAGTGCACTAAGTTACACATGCATGAGAAGCTAAGCATAATTCCGTAAGTTCCGCTGAATATCAGAGTTTGTTGTTCTGGCGACAGATTCTTCTGAACAATGTGACAGACCTAGGGTACCCATGACTTGATGAGCTCAAGTGCTTAAAAGGCACATACCTTAACATGGATTTGAGAAAGTAGGCGAGCTAGTGCATGCGTTCACAGTTGTTACGAACGTGAAGTAGCTGTACTCTGACTACACAGACTTTGTTTATTCCTAGACAGATTTGCTTCCATGCAGTATTCTGAAAATTACTATTATTCTTATTTTACGGGTGGTATCATGACAGATAAACAATTATTCGCTAAGTATTCTGAAGGAAGCGGTCGTGGCCTGTTGGATCCCGAGATTCGCTTAAGGAAAGCCATGAAAACCCTAGTCGAGTCAGCAGATGTCGACTCAGATCCGAATCGAACATTTCTCGAACACGAATCTACAGCGTTACTGCTCCCCCAAGCAACCAGGTTAATTACTGCGGAAAGTACCACTACTTCAGTGCATTTTAGCTCTTGAATTCTCTCTCCCGTGTCTGTTTGGTGTAAAGATTGAAAAATCCTTATGTAACTTTTCTGTTTCTGCTTAACAAATTAATATTCAGATATTACGTCAACAAATATCTGACAATGTTGTCGTACAACCCAGTGGTCCTTGAATTAAGGCATGTCTAAGAACACAGAAGACTGGTTATTATAACCATCCACAAACATTCACAACTACACGGGGGTGTACGAGGTAGCGTACTTAGTTGAGGCACCATGCTATAAGCCGGAAGGCAGCGAGTGCGAGTCCCGATGTCACTGGATTTTTCAATTTACCTAATACTTCCAGCAGCAATATGGACCTGGGATCGATTCTGCCTCTAACAAAAACGAGTACCAGGATTCATGGGGGTAAAGAGCGACCGGAGCGTAAGACTGACAATCTCACAGCCATCTGTGAGCCGAATGCCTAGAAAATGTGGGAGCCTCGGTGTCTCACAATCCTATGGGCCTCCAAGGTCTGTTAAAGGGATAGCTTTATCTTTTATATCCTTGTATCATCTTCACCTACACTATATGGTCTGTAACAATGATATATGTATATACAGGGTGTTTCACGACTTTAGGGCATAACTGCAGGAGGTGATTTCCTAGGTCTTTGTGATCAAAAAAGTTCATATAAACATGTGTCCGATTTTGGACGGTTACGGAGTTATGACCGTCTTTTCATTCCCGTACACGCCCTCGTGTGAACCGCGTGGCAGCTGGCTGGTCGCTATTTTTAGCCAGCTACAGACAGACCGCTCTCGTTATCTCGACACTTGAGATGTACCTAAGGCGGGGTGGGTTGGTATGTCCGGCGCGGTTCACAACCGAGCGGCAGCCTGTGTCGCNATCATCATTGTTACAGACCATATTTTCCAGGATGGTTTCTGTACATCAAATACGTTAAAAAATTAATATCAATATGTACCGTGAGGGACTTCCTTAAAAAGTTACAGCTATTTTAATTTCAACTTCCATGGCCACACCTTAAATACCTCCTAAGGTTAACGGGTTGTGTAAAAGAAAAAAAGGGGGGGCCATTAATAACCTCTTTGTTGTATTTTCTTCTCAGAGACGCTCAAAATGGCCTTCATGTTCGCGGATACACTATTCTCTCTGAGTTAAAAGAAACTATCAAGCGATCAAGCATTATTTCACTTACAAATTGTTAAATTCGAGACCACTATACCTCTCCATATAAAATGTACTGGTATAGGCCTGGTTTAGAATATCCCCATAGAAAAGAAAAACAAGATGATTATGGTCACCTGATTGTGCGGGTCAGGCAACCGGAACTTCACTCCCGCGACCAATCCAGGGTCCAGCCACTGACGCCCTTCACACCCTGATATAGTGGAGCTCCGTCGTATTTCAACCAGATGTGAAATGCGTGCTGAAGGACAGGTCTTCAAATAGTCCACTCAAGTATGTTCGAAGAAAACTTAACTGATCGCCGCCACCTACTCATGACGTAACATGTGAGAAGGTACGAGGCAATCCCTAGATTTCTAGTCCACAAGATTATCGAAAACTCTAAAAAAATTATGATCTGATTTTCAGAACGTGATAGCAGGAGCTGACACTGTCTGATGGTTAACTCAGAGTTAAACTCAAAGTTACGTTAAGACCGACGGTGAGTCGACCAGTCTGTCTTGGTGTCAAGAACCCATCTGGGGCTCAAGAGCAGGTTTCTATTACTGTCAGACAGTTGCGGGTTTGTTAACGTGCGGCGCCAACTTTGACGAGAGGACGGGTCTGTCGTTTACAATTGCTGTTGGCCCTAGCCAGTGCAGTAATTCTCGAGTCCGAGTCTTGCGGGATTCGTGACAAAATGTTACTGTCTCAGATTCGAGCCCCCAAACCTGGAGGGCCAGGACCCTGTATTTATATCAACCCTGGTGGACCAGTTATACCTCGAGGGCACTGGGCATATTTACTTGTTTTATGAATAGAAACCGTCGTGTGAAATATGGCATGTAGCGTATGTGCGTGTCTGCACACATGAGAGCTGTCCGCAGCTCTTAGACCTCCAGTGAGCTACCCCATAGGACTCAGAATGCAGTACGGCCGGGCCCTCGGCCAAATCGCGTCTAGCTCTGAGCCCTGCCTGGGATCCTGATCAGACTCTGACGTACAGCAGACATCTGCGGTTTGTTTCCATTTAGGTTTCTCCTCTCAAAGGACAAGGAAGAATCGGCGTGTTGATATGAGCGAAGTGTGACGCACAATACCACGAAGGCTCTCCCTCACTTCCTCACGAGCCTGTAACCGGACTTCAAAAAAGGGCAAATCTATCATACTGTGACACCAAACCCGAAAGCCGGAATAGTGAAACACGAGGATACATCCATTGCTAGGTAACTGTTCGGCAAAAACATTTTCGCGACAACGAATATGCAAGCAACAATCGAATAACTCCCACTGCTATGCAACGGCGCTGTAAACACGCCGTCTCAACAACAGGGAAGTTGTGTTTTCTGCTTGGTCCGTGCAGAGGGGCTATATAAAGGAAAAACAATTCACACACTCACGACTCCTGCCTACACTTTATAGGTCACTGTCACACACAGTCTAGTGTTCTCAGTCTATTAGTCTCCATTAGTCGTTACATGGTAACGGCTTACAACGGCGGACGTTCCCCTTCCTCTGGGCTCCCGAACTATCCCAGTGCCTCAGCTACCAGCTTCTCACAGCAACGGCTTACGACTGAACTGCAGTTCTCTAACTCCCAGACTGGTGGCCATGTCACAACACCCTCCTTGTCTTCTCTTCACAGAATCACCAAATTAGACACTCTATACAAGTATTAATTATAACAATCTGGAATTAATTTCAGCGCTCATCTGCACCTGTGTCGCTTTCCTCAGCGGAAATGTAGAACACCCGTTTATGTTTTCCTCGTCACAAAACGACAGCACTTCATTAACGTGTCTTTCTTCACTGTGTACAACTCTGTTTGGCATTCAATACACCGTCTGCGGTATCAATAACTCCATCAGGCTCAGTTCGGGAACAATGTGAACTCCAAGGTTGTGACCAACAAAAGCGTGAGGGCGGAGGATACCTGAGTAGAGGGGGAAGAGGTGCTATCCAAAAGCAGGAATGGAACTGAAATGCCCATATGCAATTAAAATGTTCTGCAGGATTCGGAATCAGCCGGCGACACTATATGAACAACCAGCAAGATGAGAGACGCTAAACCAGCAATGCGATAAAAGCGACCTTATATGGCCATCAAGGAGAAGAATTTTATCCGCTTAACGTGGAACATGCAGTAGACGAAAGCGTATCTGTGTGGAATAATAACTCTGCTCCAGAGAATATAAAAGCAAGAATTCATAACAGACATAAACCGTTAAGCGTCAAATGCAAGATTAAACAGAAGTTACAGAAAATAAACCCAATACTTATTGTTTCCAGTTCGTATCATGTACTTCAAGCCACATTGTGACGCTTTGAATCTACATGAAAGAAAGAAGGCACTTGCTCCCGAATAGATTTACAACCATACCTGCTGAGCAACGGAAGTACAAAGAGTTGGACAACATTACATATGTAGGAACTTATTCTCAGGGTGACAACTGCGTGATATATCAAGGCCGGTTGTATTTCACGTGGGCTTCCAGTCAGAAAACTATAACTCCGTCCAGTATAGGTTATGCGTGAAAACTGAGTTTCTATGATGGTACCATACAGAGAACTTGTCTCTTTAGTGATGAATTCTATTCCGATACTACCTGTTGTAACAATAGCCGTGAAACAGGGCACGGGCACAGGTGTTAGGCATCTTGTGTCTGGAGTTCTTTCAAGGTTTTTATCGTCTGTCTTAACTCTCGAAGATAGTTTGGCTCTGTTTGATTTATATATCCTATCTTGAGTTAGTTCTGGTGTCATCCCGCGCTGAGGCGGGGTCGAAAACCTCCACCGCAGATGTGCGAGTTGTAGGAGGCGACGAAAATGGATGTCTCGAATCTGAGACAGTAAAATAGTCGCCAGTCCCACGGGACTCGGACCAGAGAATGACTGTGCTGGCGAGGATCAGCAACTATTATAAGCGACAAACCCGTCCTCTCGTCAGAGAGAGAGAGACCCACATAAAAAACTGCAACTGTCTGACAATAATAAAAATCTGGTCGTAAGCCCAGATGGGTGCTTTATTCAATGAGAGACTAGCCGACTAACCTTCGGTCATAACATAAAACTCAGACTCAGTTCTGGTGTCCGGAGATAGGGACTAGCTCTATCGATTGGGCCCAACTGACTAGGTTCCACCTGAAGACTCAATCTCCGAAAAGATACGTTTAAAGTAAAAACACGACGATGGATACTGACCAGAAACATAATAATTTTATTAATATACCACTGTCGCCACTGTCACAGGGGCACGAGGTAGCGTAGTTGGTTGGGGTACTATGCTACAAGCCGGAGTGTCGCGGGTTCAAGTCCCGATGAGGTCACTGGATTTTTTTCGATTGACCTAATCCTTCCAGCCGCACTATGGCCCTGGTGTCGACTTAGCCTCTGAGGGAAATGAGTACCAGGAATATTCTTGAGGGTAAAGGGCGGCCGGCGCGTAGGGCTGACAACCCTGTCGCCATCTATGATCAGATTATCTAGAAAATGTGGGAACCTCAACATCTCACAATCCTATGGGCCTCCTCGGCCTGTTGCAGGGATAACTTTACTTTTTACTTACTTACTTACCACAGTCACAAACGTTTAGATCTTATTTACACAATGCGTGTATAGCTGACGATGAAACCACAGCTCAATGTAGCAGACCATTAGGAACAGGCAGACGGAAAGACAGCATTAAATTCGGCTGAGAAAAGTGAGGCGTGGATTAAAACGCCTAAGGACTGAATCCGACGGCGGGATCTTGTACACGTGTGCTAAAGACTCTAGTTCAACAAAGTCAGAGAAAGGGAATTTTATAACTTTCCGTGTAAAACTCTACACAGAGTTAGCGATGCAGCATGCAACTTTCCAGGGGAAACTCTCACAGGTGTCGAGATTTAACCAGCAATGTGAAGGTAACCAAACGAAACACTCTACAGCAGGGATTTTCAGACTTTGTCGTACCGCGACTCACTACGCCTCTCCCCCAATGAACAAAGCTACTGATGCCATTAGGATTAAGAGAGAGAAGTACAGCACATTCATCTTTATCGGAGTCCGCAGTCTTCAGCTACGTTCTCCAGAAGAACTTGCTGAGTTACAAACAAACAACGTAATGTTAGTCCGCAAGAGAACTATACCGACGGAGCGACCGCAGCTTTTCGGCGAAGTTAGTGCCAATTTTAGCGGATAGAGGGTGTCACGTGGTCAGTGCAACGAATCCCCACGGCCGTTAATTTCGGTGTTCTAGACCGGAGCTGCGATTTCCTTGAAATAGCCCCTCAATTATGCTCACGATGCTGAGCGAACCCTGTTCCAGACCCACTACTTCTCATAAAATCTGGTAGCGGTGGGAAGCGAAGCCGGACCTCTGAATCTGTAGCCAGGAACTGTGACCACTAGACCACATAGGCGGTCTTACTGAGTTACTGAACCGCCAAAACAATGCGTGGATAAAACTACCGTATTTACGCATGTATAGGCCGCACATTTTTTGCCAAAAATTCAAGAGGAAAACTGGGGTGCGGCTTATATTCGAAATATTCGAAATCACATTTCATTTAAAAAAAATATATTCATAATTAGTAATACAGGGTGTTCTACTCCTGAAATAATATTCCAAGAAAATTATTTTTTCTATAATTTATGTCTGAAAATTGTGCTGCGGCCTATACATGAGTAAATACGGTATATCTTTAAACAATCGTTGAGAAGTCATGGGCGCCTCAAAGACTTTGTCACGATCTCTTGGACGGGGGAGGAAGTGGCAACTGACAGTTTAAGAAACCAGGTCTTACAGTGTTCATATATTCCCTGAATACCTTCTATTCTGCACGTCCGGACAGTGCTGATGAACATCAAATGTAGGTTCACGCAAGTTAAAAGCTATCAGGAGGTTGACGACCTACATCTACTGTAGCCTAGTTTCTATTCGCCCTGTTCGGATATTTCGGTGTTTCTCAACCGCTGTACCACGTAAAAAGTTCCCCCGAGAATTTCCTGTGTAGTCTAGTGTCATACCTCGAATACGAAATTTAACCGAAATCCTTCCACAGTTTAAATGTGAAACATGCTGACGGACAAACACGACCTCCCATTACGCGTTTATTTTATGCATATATGCATAAGGCATAGGTTTAATGCAATTGTCTATTTCCTTCAGTTTAGTTAAACGCAAAGTATTGGTGTGTGGGGGGGGGAATGGCAATGTCGAAATTCTAGTTAGAAATTCTATTTTACAACAAAGCCGAATTCCGGAAAGTCTTCAATGGCCCTTTCCCTACCTGCATGCATGCAGGTGAATATACTGGGAACACAGACGGTATGGCGTTATCATACGGCCCGGATATTCAGTTCAGGGCTCTCAAAGGAAACAGTAATAAGTTGTAGGCCGTGAAGTAGAGCCACTGCTGGGAAAGCGTGCAGTGGAACTAGCGGAAATATTTTGGAAAATGGGCATTCTGCAATAGGTATCTTTAGTACATTCAGCCTGTTGGTAGCACTCTTAGAGCTGTTGGATCGTTCTGCTCAACCAGAGATTCCTTGAAAAACTGACAGTTACTCAGTCGGTCAAGAAACTATTTGTCTTTAAGGAACAAAAAAAGTAAATGATCGTATTCACAAAAGTCATTTATCGTAGAGCCTTCTATGAGCTAGCTTAATCCGCACTTTCACATTCTATTTCTCAAAGTTTAACTTTAATATCATCCTCAGATCTATTTGTATATCTCTCACACAATTTTCGCTTTGGGGTATTCATGCTTCATCCCCTTTTGCGTGCTACATGTTCCGCCAATTTCATTCGCAGCGACATATTCATGACCGGCCTGGGAAGCCACTGAAGTGACATGACGAATGATCTGAAAGTGACGTAAACGTGTTTATAATACTGATGTGGGACAGCAGCGCCGTGACAAGTGCGCTCGTCTCGGTCCCTTGAAGAAGCATCAGTCATTCTGAATTAGCTGGATGTAGTCAACATCAGGAGAAAATATGAACACTGCCAAGCTAACATGTGTAATCATAACACCTATGTCATGATCAAATAACAAGTACTTGCTGCAATTAGGTAAAAGGGAAAAGGTCCGCTTATTCTTAAATAAGCATACGTCATGAACACGTGTAGCGTGCAAATAAACGCTATCACTTCCCGCTGACATTTCGGTGGGATTTTTCCCCTAGATTTTCCTCAACGTGTATACTGCTGAACTCAGCAAAACTAAAACCCAGATTACCATATTTTTCCTATTAAAGAATGAAAATTAACTACATGAAGCAAAGTAAGAAGCTACCAGTTGCTCAGCTATTCAAGAAATTCCCTATATTTTATTAACCCAAACGTGCACTGGTGTGTCCACAAGAGCCAGTCCATATCCAGTACCAGTACTTACAAATCCAAGTTTACTTCATTCACCCATACACGCTAAGTCTTCAAATTGCTCTCTTACTTTCAGGTTATGCGACTAAAATTTTGGATGAATTTCTCATCTCTCAAGCGTGCAACATGCCCTGCCCATATCGTAAATCTCGAATTGACCATCGCTGAAGTCTCTAATCACGCATTTTTTTCAACCTTCCGACACTTCCTCCATCCAAAGTCCAAATATTCTCCTCAGTACCGTGTTCTGAAACACCCTAATCCGCGTTCTGTCCTCAACAGTTTTGTAAATTCCTATCCTTACCTTTTTAGACAGCAGATGGGACCACATAAGCTTCCGTACCAAACGGTAGCAAATATTCCCCAAATTTAGCCTGATCCTAATTTCTTCCACATGTTAGCACTACTACAAAATGCTTTAACTCTGTCATAACTCTCAAATGATTTTATGGTCTATTTTTATTTTACGCTTCGGTTATGCATGTTGGTGACACACATAAACATACACTTCACTTGCGGCTAATTCAGCTTATATGGTTTTCTTAACGATATTACGTCATCGTTCAATAAGCTAGGTCAGACTTTCAACAGGAAGTTGCTGATTTTACCAGCATCACTATCGAATTCTGAGAACAAATATACAGAGAAAAATGATTTCTGTGCATATGTACCACTGCCTGCATATCAGAAAACTTTATCTCAAATTTCTGATCCCAACAGGGTAGATTTTAATCCACTTCAATGGGAAATATACAAATATGACAATTTAATGTATACTTCTATCTGTACACAAGAGGCGTAATGTAACACTGCATAAAGGCAACTTAAAAAATGAGAGACGTTGTAAGTAAATTCCAAACGTGTAACACTCTGAAGAAAGCAGTTCTTCTGGGATTTGGCACCGTGTATATGTGGTGTTAACCGACGTTTCGGAAGAACGTATCGCCTCCATCTTCAGGGTAGAAGAAAAATATAAGAATTCTGCAAGCGAAGAGACCGTGAGAACCGGTAAAAGCTAAAAAGCTAAAAGCTTTTACCGGTTCTCACGGTCTCTCCGCTTGCAGAATTCTTATATTTTTTCTTCTACCCTGAAGATGGAGGCGATACGTTCCTCCGAAACGTCGGTTAACACCACATATACACGGTGCCAAATCCCAGAAGACTGCTTTCTTCATAGTCACCGCCGTGAAAGCCTCAAATCTTACACGTGTAACACTCTCTTCCCATTTACAACTACACATTCGCAATTCAGGAGTGCCATTTAGCTTCGAGGTAAACAATGCATAGTTACTCATTATTAATCTTCGCCATAATGGTGCAGCAGCAGGACAAGTGTGACTTCCGTACTGTACACTTCCTTTGCTTTGCTTGGCCTGCTGCCACACGCCACGCACCCACGAAGTTACGGACTCAACAGGGGTCCCACGGCCTTCTTGCTGTTTTGTAACAAAGCCATATTGTACAAGTACTCACCTAACATTTGGTTGAAGATTTTATCGAAGTTCACTTCATTCTTCTTCTCCAGATATTTATGCATTACACTCCGCACACTGAAACAAAAGAAGAACTGGTAAACAGAAACGTATTAATCGTTCACCCACTGCAAAACTAACGCATTCAATGCAGAAACTGCCAACTGCAACACCGTCATAGTTCAAGGTACAGAATTTCCCTGCTTTCTATAAAACTGAACCTTATCATGTTCATAAAACATGTCAGTAAACTCTGTACTTAACAGATCCTCCCCTTTTTACCCTTACACTTTGGGGGACGGTCGCTGCCTTTGTCTCTGGTTCCGTTGTTGTGTTCTCAGTGCTCCCAAGGTGGAATGGGGTGTCCAAGCATAGCTTCAGTAAGAACACACAAATCTCCAAAATAAGCATTTAATAACAATCAATAACAAAATTAAAAATAAGTAGGACTTCAAGCACTGCTTTAGTACTTCTAATATGAAACAAATCTATGCCCTCGACTGCAACCCAAGAAAAGAAAGATATACAAAGGGTAACCGCAAGGAACCGTCTATGTAACCCAGATCTAGAAAATGATCAAACTCACGTATCACTGCGAGACTACCCAAGTCGCAATGTTACAATCATTACCCCGCCGCACAACACTAAATGGGACAACAGCGAGACCAAATAAATAACATAACACCCACAAAGCCCTCATTACAACATCCCCAATACTCGTAAGAATAACTTACATACCGTTGATATTTTGGAACAACGATAACAAATCAAAATCTGGCTCAGGAGGAAATTAAGTGACTCTGCTACCATTCAGTCCTGAACATTTTGTCTTTTCGTCTGCTGTCCAAAAACATAAAAATTAGAATATAAAAATCTATAGTTTTGCCTGTGGTTCTGTATGGGTGTGAAAGTTGGTCTCTGACATTAAGGGAGTAACACAGACTGAGGGTGTCTGAGAATACGGTGTTGAAGAGAATGCTTGGACCGAAGAGAGATGAAGTGACAGGAGGTTGGCGAAAACTGCATAATTAGGAGCTTCATAAGTTGTACTCTTCTCCAAGAATAAGGATGAGGATGAGGTGGGAAGGGCATGCAGCACGACTGGGGCAGACGAGGAATGTATATAGGATATTGGGTGGGAAAGCCAGAAGGAAAGAGACCACCTGGAAGACCAAGACGTAGGTTCCTGTTCTCGAACACCCTCAGTCTATGTTACTAAGGTTCTACACAGAATTTAATTTGGTTTGGTTTAAGTGCAGACGGTCAGTGAAACGATGGTACTGCTCTTGGAGCGAATAAGTACAGTGCGAGCTAGGCGAACAATGACAGGAGAGTAAAGTGAAAATATACAACTTGGTACGTTCACGTTAAAATTAAAATAACAGTAAGTGGACTTCGGAAGCGGCCTCCGTAGTCTAGAGGTAACGTTCCCACCTCATGACTCGTAGTACGCGGGTTCAAATACCCGGCGGAGGTCGTCGAATTTTTAAGGGCGGAAAAATTCAGGGAACTAGTCCTCCGGGAGGGACTTTAAGCCGTGGGTCCCGTGTCGTAGCTTTACGGCACGTAAAAGAATCTCATGTCTCCAAAGGAGGTCACTGAGCCAAATGACGTTTCCCACCCGACAGCAGTCTCTAATACCTCTGGTAGATGGGGAAAGCATTATAGATACCTCTCAGCTAGTAGAGCCGGTCTCGCTGGCTGGGCGGGACTGATGGTAACCACCAGTACCGGTAGGATATAGAGACTGGTAGAAATCATAGAGGGAAGCACAATGGACCAATACAGGTCTAAGTGCATGGGGAAACCCACCCTCTCCAATAACTAACTAAGTGGACTTCGGTGTCAGTAGTTCTGCCACTATCCGCATTGCCACGTGTGTATTCTGACGGCGTGACACACGCGTATGAAACTTCTATTGAATGGGCAGACGTCTGAACTGGAAAATAGTTTAACAAATGTTGCAGACTACAGGTACACACTACAGTACAACCGTCTTTCAATATCTTACAGATAGAAACCGAATATTGAAGCTCCGCAGAGAGGAAGTTCTGTGAGTGATGAAAAGAGCAACGGCCATACAAGATTATCGAAATCGAAATGCCAACCTCACAAAAGAAACAGGACACAAATATGTGATATTTTAATACATCTTGGAACCGACGCTGACCAGCGCACTACATCAAAAAAAATCCTAAGTAAAGTTCAACATTGTAAAAGGCCGTACCATAGCTCATGCGGTTAGTCGCTGGCTTCCCACTGTGGCGACCCGGTTCGATCCCACGTCAGGTCGTGTGGGATTTGTGGCGAACAAAGTGGCGCTGGGGCAGGTACTTCGGTTTCCCCTGTCAAATCTCATTCCACCGACTGTTTCACACTCATCATCATTAGATCATCATCTAAAAACCTGGGCTGGTACAATAGGCCAATGAGTGGCCGACGTACCAAGTGGATTCAGTCTCACCCCAACCCAAAAAACTAAACACTGTAAAACTGTTGAACGAATGGAAGATGAGCAGCTAAAGCGACATTTGAACTAGAACGCGCACATGCATTTCGCTAAGTGACGAAACAGCAGCAAATCATATCGATATAGCAGAGAATCGCGAGATTAGGCTAGATATGTCAGCTCTTCCTGCAAGACATGTAACAGCGGGGGGGGGCACGGCAGAGATTACGCATGCCTATGAATTTCTGGAGTACATCAGCTTCGTCACAGTTCATGGATGATATGCGCAAATCGTCTTTTCATCCGCTGGCAGTAGCCTCGCTAATCCGGAGTAATTGAAGGGGGAGGGGGGAAGGTCATCCGGATTGAAGCAAAAAGTTGCCCTAAAAGACAAAAAAATAACTTAGAACACAGTCAAATGGAAAATTAATGACGTAAGTAGTGCTGATGAAAATAAATAACAAAATATCACTGTAGATCCTTTATTTAAAAATTATAAAAATAAAATGCACTTAATCTTGATAGAAGACTCAGAAATTGTGCTTGTTTCTGAATATAATAATGTAGGTTTGAAGAAACTGTCAAGTTTTCTCTGAACAGACATCTGCCTTCCTAAATACCATGTATTTTTTAAAGTATGTACGCATTTTTCATATTTCGATCCGAATTGACTGCAACCGCATTAGCGTGAGTTTACTGTACAGACATTTCGGTACACAAAATTTTCACTTTGTACATACCACCACACTAGGAAGATGTTTACAAAACTTATGTTTGTTTGAGTTTTTATACTGACTGCTGGCGAGAGCGTCTTCATTGTGATAGCTTCAAGCAATTTTATGTTGACAGTGACCCCGGCCTGCAGAAGATGACGTCCACTTACGATGGACTTCTGATGACGGGGAAAAAATATGGAACAGCAGGCCTGCTGCGACATGAAATTGAAAACTTGTCGTAAAAACAGGCCGTTTCTTGCAGAGATCTTAGAATAAGTGAAGCTTGGAAACATGTGTCAATAATGCATGATACTGAAACTGTGTGTACACTGTTCTGTTGCGTATCTATGAAGGAAGAAAAGTGAAAACTGGACGAGGTTAAAGAATGAAGATTCATTCGCTTTTGGACCCTTGGGCGACGTAAGGTATTCTCAAGACACGTCGCAGTAAGTGTACTAATGGGAAACTGTAAAATGTTGATCGACTACTACTGAAAAGAAGTTGAAAACTGCAACGATCTATTAATAATAGAGAAATTCACAGTACAACGTTTCACTGATGGTTCTGAACAATGTTCTATGTGAGACGCATTACTAACAAAATCCTCTCAGAGAAGTTGTTTGATAGCAATCCAAGCTATGAAATTTGCAAAGGGCTAGATTAATAAACCGAGGCCCCTGCATGCAGGCGAAGACATTTACTGAAGAGGCTGAATCACGAGACCGTTCTGGCTGGTGCCGACAAAGCTACTGTGATTCTTCGATTACTTCAAGTACTGCATGAACGCTTAGGTAGCGAATTTCCAGAGCGGTACGCATTTTATCACATTCCAATCCCGAAGATAATTGATTCTAAATCTGGAAAAGACGGCGTTACGCGACTGATAAAGACATATTTCACGTTTTAATTATGAAATTTCAAATTTGTGGTTCTCAAAAAGTCGGTAACGGCTCAATTCCAGCACTCACTGATTTGATGAGCCATATTCTCAGCCGAATAATTTCAAGAGATGTCCATCCATCTAAAATTTCCACTGGTCCCTATACTACGCCAGCTCAATCCAGTCCATATCACCCCAGCCTACTTCTCAAAGTTCCATTTTAATATTATCCTCCCACCTACGTGTTTAAGCAGTCTTACTAAATTTAATATGCAGATTAATACATGTTAACTGAAAAGCACGAATGTACGTTTTAATGGCAAATAAACGTACTGAGAAAGGAATCCGCATGACTTCTGTTCCAACCGATCAGGCAGCACAGAACACTGCCAGGAACTGTTATAATTTCTCAGGTTACGCAAACATTTAAAACGTCTGAAGCCCAACGTAAGTAAGTCATTACAACCTACTAAATTCTTAATATGCCATCTTAAGTTGCTCGAGATGTAGACATGTTATGTAAAGGTCAGAAATCGCAATAAAAGCGACGCGATCTACTGATTACAGCATCTAAACATGGGGAGCTCAAGAGGATGACTTGGTTCGCTGCCTTAGCTAAATGTGCAATTCAACTGACAAGTCACAGAATCCCTCTGGTAACAGCATCTTCTGGCATGTACAGAGATGAGTCAAGTCCTAATGCCAGTTAGCTTACAGCCGCACAGCACCGCCCATGTAGGACTACACAGTGGGTCGGCCGTTCATCTCTCAATCTTCTTTCTCTCTATCGATCCACTTATGAGTTCATGATAATAAAATTACAACCCCTCACTTCCGTCTCGATGACAACGGACCGTCCCAAGGAGCACCGTCCCTTTTATCGCTTCCTTACTGAGTTCAGCCACCTTTTTGTGTCTCTTTTCTAACTGCGATATACGCCAGGATCTCTAAAGGAATCAACAGACCGGACCGATGTTTTCCAATGGAATACACGTGCCTTCCGAATTCGTTCGCTGCTGCTTCGCGTATATAATTCGCATTGAATTTAGTGAAAAGCGAATCGAAGTCTTACGGCCGAACTTTAGGAGGTCCTCGGGGACATAATGTGGTGAACAAAATGTATGTAAAGTGTTGTTCGGTTAGTCAACCTTGTCGAGCTATGACGTTACGCCATTTTTATGAGAATTAAATAATCGTTCAATCAAGTATGCATTAGGTTACGTACTATCGTACTTTTAACTGAAATGAATGAAAAGCAAAGGTTTCGAAGTTATTAGCTCACCAAGTTTGACTGTTATGCCTCTGGTAGATGGGGGAAATATCAGGTACCGAGGGCCGATCTCGTTGGCTGAACGGGGCTGATAGCACGCACCAGTACCGGTAGGGTATGGCGACAGTAGAAATTAAAGGGGGACGCACAGTGAACCAATAACTGGTCTAGGTACATGGGGAAACCCACCCCCTCTAATAATAATAATATTAAACGTTTGACTATTAGCCTAATTTCCTATACCTTACGCTTAAGAGATCATCTTGCTGTCTCTATGTGTATCCCCTTACAGCTGCAGAGCAAAGACTTGGTAAACACATCCCCGCGGCAACGAATACACGCGCAACAACAGAAGAACTGTTGGACGTGTTATTTCCTGTGCGGTCCGTGTCGTATCTGAATAAAATATGTGATTAGTTCTTCCCAGAAATTCTTCTTTCATTGCGTTTATCACAAATGTAATCATCCTGTGAAATGCGTACCGGGGGATCTTTCCCCGGAAGTAAAGCAGCGGGGGTATGAAGCTGTGCCTAGGTCAAGAATAGTGCACATATGGCTCCACTCCCCCATACGTCTTCAAGTCGCTGTGCTTAAGTAATAATAAGGCACAGGGATAATCTTACTTTTACCTTCACACAGATCACTGATTTGTAATGGAGACCGGCACACCGTTTTAGCGCCTCATATTAACCAGTTATCTAGGACGTCCGTAATGGCCTGTTACAGCCACCAGGATGTGACTGATCGGGTTGGTGCAATCTTGTACTTGCGCGGCACCAACATTTCATTCGATGCATCTCCATAAGGGGGGAAAAAATCAATCGGGTTAAAATCAGAAGTGGTGGCCAGACGATCGGATCATCAGTCAATACAGGTGTCTGAAAAATTATTGTTTAACCAACTGCGCATCTGACGTGAAAAGTGAGGACGGTCAGCCTCGTGCTGCCCACGAGAACATTAAGCGATTCAACGAAAGAGACGATTATCTGTCACCTACGGCCCAGTTAAGTAATTGTCTAAAATTTTGGCCCAAACGGTGACGCTAAACCTTTGCTGAAATGAAGAGTGTAGAAAACCATGAGGGTTCTCCAATGCCCACTCTTGCAGGCTGTGACAGTTTACAGCAGCCCTTGTATGTTTTTTCATCAGTCCAGAGCTACGTTCATCTGCATTTCTCTGTGGAAGCTACCCACAGTACTGAAACAGAGATTCCTGTCCGCTGGCTTCAGCCATTGTATAAGTTGAGAGAGAGAGAGAAGAGAGAGAAGGCAACTTCATATGCAACCCGAGTGCTGTAGTTCTGGCTTTGGTAAATGTATCTGCACGCAAAGAGTCAATTATGAATGAACAAAAAATATACTATATTGATCACTGGATGCTCTCGTGTTCCTGTCTGACGGCTGCAGCTATGGAAAGCGGATTCTTTCCAAGGCCGAAGAAATAATCTGCAAGACTTAATTATTCCAGCGGCACTATGGCCCTGGGATCGACTCAGCCTCTAACAGAAATGAGTATCAGGATCTTCCTGGGGATAAAGGTCGGTCGACGTGTAAAGTTGTCAACCTCACCGTCATCTGTGAGCCGACTTTATAGAATATGTGGGGGCATCGACGGCTCACAACCTTATGGGCCTCCACGGTCTGTTACAAGGAGAGCTTTACCTTCTTTTCTATTCCCTCAAGAAAGACAGTTTCAGATGATCCAACGCACATACAACTACTCCTCCACTTTTAACTCTTGACACTTATAAAACACCAATGTCATGAAAATCTTGCGATGTTTTGGAGAACGTTAACCCATGTTTCATTTAAACATATAAAGGGTTGTGTTGCTCCTCCTTGTGGATGCCTGATGCTATGAATTTCTCACAGAGAACAACATCAGCCTTCTTCATCAACAATTTTCTCCCATCAGTCCATGCCTTAAATCGAAAACCTACTGGTTTTAATATCCTCGATATGAACTATCAGACACTTGACATTCAAATTCCGCATTAAGCTCTTTTAGTGTTGGACTTATCTGTATATGCATTAACCCGTTGAAGACTAAATGAATTCCAAATAATATATAAGAATTTAGTCCGTACCTCACAGGAAACCCATTAAATCTCCATTACAAGGACCAACCATTCAATATTGTTAGAGGAAATAATCGCTGTTTATTGTGAGATTCATATAAAAGTAAATGTATCCCTGTAGCAGGCCGTGGAGGCCCATATGGTTGTGAGATGTTGAGGTTCCCACATTTTCTAGACAATCGGCTCATAGATGATGACAAGGTTGTCAGCCCTACGCGCCGGCCGCCCTTTACCCCCCAAGAATAATCCAAGAATATTCCTGGTACTCATTTCTGTTAGAAGCTGAGTCGATCCCGGGGCCATAGTGCGGCTGGAAGGATAAGGTCAATTGAAAAAAAAAAAATCCAATGACCTCCTCGGGACTTGAACCCGCGACCTTACGGCTTGTAGCATAGTGCCTCAACCAACTACGCTAGCGCGTGCCCAGTGAGATTCATATGGAACACATAAATACACTGTGTGGACAGAGTGCAGAGTTTTAGTATGATAAAGTAGGTGACACATCTAAAGGGTTAAACGTCCTTCTAATTAAACGTTTGTCAAAAGAATCAAGTCCGGCTGTTTTCTTAGGCCCAGTTAAACTCTCCGTTGACAATACAAACGATGGTGACTTCTTCGAAATATCCTTCAGACCGTTGGCATTCCAATACCACAGGGCTCGGCAATTAGATCGAGAAATTTCGAAAAGTGTACGAGTGGCCCCTTGCTTTCGGCCTCTCAACATACAACCGGCTACTGTACTACATAATAAGTAGTGAGCGTGGTTATGCAAATCCACGCCTTTCTTCTCCACCCGAAAACAAGATTACGACACTACTCAGTTAGAACTTGGAACAACGCAGTTCGGCTATCTATGCGTCCATCGTGCAGCTTCTGAAAAGATTAGGCTGCTCCTGCCGCCGCTGATCAGCAGACCGCCTTGGGGCTGATTCGTCAGTATAACTCGACTGAGCGAATTACAGTAACACTACAGTCGATGGATTACCAGGTACAGCATGAAACGCTTCATTCTCCATCCTCTATCTGCCGCGGCTAACGTGTTTTGGTGACATGAATGCAGCTGCTCCCTCAAGGCGCGTCCACGTTACTGGTGCTCGTGCTCGTGTGACTCGCTATACTCGCGAGTAATATGGACATGACAAGTCACGAGACAAGCAAATTTTAAATTTTTAACTATAGGCAATAAATTAAAATACGACTACAGCCTATACACACGAGTAAATATACGGATCCTCACGCGCCGAAGCCTGGCGAGTAACTGAAGTAGTGTGGACGAAGATTTACGAGCACAAGTAAAAGCCAGACGAGTCTCCCGACGAGCACAAGCCTGGCGAGCACGAGAACGAGTAATGTGGACGCGTCTTTAGATAAAAGTGAGAACATTTCATTTTGGCTTAATGTAAATCGGGGGTTATATTCGACCGATATAAACGACAACCACATTCACCAAACTTTAGTGCAGACCACAAGTACCAAATTTAACAGAAATCCGTTAATTAAGTTCGGATACACGGGCGGCTACCATCCATTTGTTTGTTTCATGCAATCACACGAATAATATACCTCATATTACCAACTCCATTACTTTCACATCGTGATATCTGAGACCAGCTGGTGGCAGTTATACCTGTATTTACTCGCAAAACTGCGAGCACGGCATTTCACGATACTAGACCGTTATACCAGAAGTGAAGAACGCTACTCTGTGTTTCACATGACCTGGGATAGGTCAGTCAGTAAAGCGACTTGCCAAAAACTTGAACTGCGAGCTTCGAATCCCGGACGTGAACCAACATTTGTTCTTCATCGCCATATTCGTTCCCCCCACTACTTTCATTCTATCACCAAACACAAATACAAAGCCTCTGTATTACACAGGCTCTGCTCGCCACTCAGCAGCTTATCCAGTTAGTGCTGAGGGTCTCTTCTCCGGGATAAAGCGGCCCGCACTTGATACTGCTCACACACCTCCACATCCCCAAATGCTTATGCAAACTGGCAACTTTACTGCTGCGAATCTTAGGCATATACAAAGAAAGTATGAACTGGGTTCAGCTAGTCCAATAATGGTCCAATGATGGACGTTCGAGAACACGGTACTAGACCTCTGCGTACCATAAAAACAGGAAATTCCTTGATTACCCGTAAACATCTACAAACATATCATGAAGGATCCTGTACCACAAAGTCTGCAATCCCACGTTTCAAACATTACGTCAGTCTTTATCAGACTACACTCTGTAACATACGTTACTGCGGTTTATACTTGCACGTAAATTAGCATGGCGTGAAAAAGGAAATCCCAGCCTCCCTCCATCTCTATATGCCACAAGCTTCCTCATTCACAAAACATCTTTGCTTCATACCAGCGACCACAGTGTAACAAAGAACGAAGAGTCCTTGCATCCCAGGGACATCACTACATACGTGTACAAGCCTAGGGCCTTCTGGCTCCTTGGTTTACATAAGAATGTAACTTAATCTAAGAAAGAGAAAATATAACAGAAAAAATTAATGAAGAACTTCGCAATCTGTAGGCCTTCTAATCACTTAGAAGTTACAGGCAAAAAGGTAAGCTACCCCAGTAACGGGCCGTGGAGATCCATAGGGTTGTGAGATGTTGAGGCTCCCACATTTTCTAAGACAGATGGCCTTACGCAGCCTTCCTGGTACTCATTTATGTTAGAGGCTGACAGACATCATACGAGGAAGACTAGACATGCATAAAGATCTGGTTGGAAAGTTTTGAAGGGAAGGGGTCGCCTGGATAATACGAAAACGGACATGGGTTCTAATGGTGAGCTTTTGTGAACACTGTGGTGGAACCTTCAGGTGTCAATGATGATGTGAATTTCTTCAACCACAGAAGACCACTGGCTTATCAATAAACATCCCAAAAGCCCTAAGGCAAGGCAGTTGTTTCCTGGTCGGGATTCGAAACGGACAGCTTAGCCTACAACGGAAGAACTGTGAGTACTGTACGGTATGCACCCACGTAGCTGGGGACGCCAAAGCTGGACTTCTGCCTCTCTTGCACTAAACACTTCAAATACACTTCCAGCAATGAAGTTGGCGACAGGTAACTGACATAAGCAGAATGGGGTCAGAATGGGCTTCACTAGAGCCGAGAATGGATATTGGTACTGACATTATCTCGGCAGCAGTTTAAGTGGCTCTGTGCAATAAAGAGCAGTCACTATAGCGAGCCGAACAACTTCTGCATTATCCCCAATTTCTAGAACATCGGAGTAAAAGGGAACCTAAATATAACACACCCCGCATCCTTCAGTCTACACAGATTATGATGTTTACCTACTTCAAATTCAGAATTAATGACCGAAACTATGAAAACATTAGACATTCTGTACGATATCTTGGACGGGCGATGGGAGCAACGGAACAAAAATCGCGGACATTCACCCAAGCTTCAGGCAAAATAAAACTTCCCCTATCAAACATTAAATTCTGGAAAACTACTTACAGTTTTATAATGTTCTTAAGCCACTGTTTAAGCATCCTGAAATACAATTTTTAGTTATACTTCATTCAAAGCCACTCTCAGTGGAATGACTAGGTGATATTTCCTGTCAGTAGCTACGATATATATAGCCTCTAACGGCAGGATGACTGATGGATGGGAAAACATTTCGAAGAATGCGGTGGTGGCCTAGAAGTAGTATCCCGGAGTTTGCCTGAAGACCGAGGAATAACACGAAAACACACAGCTGGGATACTTGACGTGCTGGTTGAGTTTCGAACTGAGAACCTACCGAATACAGATCTTGGCCGTTACATTTAGATAAATCTGCTTGGTTTTACCCAGTTTACTTTAACATTTTATGAAAGTCACTTTCTGGTTAACGAAGTAATGAACTCTGATTACCTCGCAATGAAATGTTCTATGTGACGTAATGCCTCAGCCATTATATCTCCTGTAAATATGTCATGTTAATAGCCATTAATCGTGTATTATCAGAGGCCTAATCCAGATAGTATCCAGGCATTTATCTCGAGGGCCTGAAATGTCGCACACAATATCGAATAATTAGCATTCTTAATTTCATGCATCCTGCTGTGCTACAATATACAACTCTTTAATGAACCGTCACAACACAGCAAATAGTAAAGCATCAAAGTCAGCGTACAGCTGTTGCTTTGCTACATGTTTCGGCCACTATCGGCCATCATCAGGCAAATACATATCAACAGAAATCTACAATTTAACTGCAATCATAAAATGGATATAATGTTATAATACTTCCAATTTTTAATTTTTATATAATCTGAACTTTTGTATTTTTACATAAGCAATTTTAAAATTGTACGATTAATGTGTTCTATCCATTTTATGATTGCAGTTAAATGGTAGATTTTTGTTGATATGTATTTGTCTGATGATGGCCGATAGTGGCCGAAACATGTAGCAAAGCCACAGCTGTACGCTGACTTTGATGTTTTACTATTTGCTGTGTTGTGACGGTTCATTAAAGACTTGAGTAATTAGCATTATTCAATTGCTGCAATAATTTCAGCACCGTAAAGCTGAAGGCCATAAATCTGTCAGTCGCCAAGAGGAATCTTTGAAAAGGCTCATTACTGATGGACAATATGTAGCATATGTAACTGTCAGAGATTCAGATAAAATTAGTGCAAATTGATTACCACAAAAGAGGAAAAAACGAACTGAACAAAAACTGGACTCACCAAACTAGGTAATTCATTACGACATCGACTCGTATACGCTTATGTAATCACCAGACCCCGTGAATCGAATTGGATCTTTATTCTGAGAACGCAAACGACGCTTCCAATTATAATTCTTTGTTTTATTACTGAAACCCACGCGTGCATTCAGGTTGGTTAAGTCAGTACGTTTCCTGGCGAATGCTATGCATTTAAAATCTGTTGCCGGCAACCCGTTCTTCACAGAGGAAGCCGGTTTAAAACATCTAAATCTGTACGGACCGGAAATAACGGGTGAGAACATAATGGCCATTAAAGAGCGTGGCCATGGTTGATTATTATCGCCCCACAGTTGTTTTGGAAACTGTCCAATCTGGATTTGGCTCAACTCTCATTTCATAGTCGTTGCCTTTCATTACACACATTAACATATTTCTTATAACCGACGTTTCGGAGGAACATGTCATCTACAACTTCAGAGCAAGAAACCAGCGCGAAAGAAAGCTCTGCTTTCCACCTGTTTTCACGCTGGTTTCTTGCTCGGCTTATTCTTCGACCCTGAAAATGGAAGTGATGTTCCTCCGAAACGTCGATTGACTTCCAACGGACTACATGGCGTTATATCCCAGAAGTTAGTACTCATCATAACCACCGCTGTGAAAACTTCAAATCCTACACAGCTGTTACAGTTTTATACTATAAATTAATGTCACTGCTAGGAATCGAACCTGAACCTTTCGAAACATGTACCCAGATATTAAGCCATCGAAATTAAAGACAAAAAGTAAACGGAGGAAGAGTAAAAACACATGTTCAGATCACTGACCAGTGGAGGTAAACAAAGAGGGCACTGCACCTGTAAAGCGAACATTGCGTTACGAATGGAGACTACGCTTGCACGTTCCTGATCTAGCTACATGCATTTGTCCCGGGTCTGTCGAAACGCAGGACTCGGACGAACAGCTTTATACCTCCACGTACACGAAATCTGTTCGATGTACGGAATTCTGTTTCGTACTTTCCAGATACAGCGGTTATGTGACATTCAAAATGACAAATTCTCGAGACACCACGTGCGTATACGAATGCCTATTACTAATCATCCGGCGAATGTCCCTGAACTTGAGGTCCAATATCACGTCACTATAAAGCGTTATGTGGCCTAAGAACGTGATGTTTGCGTACGTCCGCATGTTTAATCTCAGAAACTACAGAGTGGGGATCGGTGAATCTGGTAGCTTCATTTGGGGTCTACACTAACATATGTTGTTAGATTTCAAGTATTGCTCGCATCCGTCCAGTGTGATTTAGCACAATGCTACAACTGAACTACATGTAGACTTTCTAAAAAGAAAAAAGTTAATAAATCTGCAAAACGAACTTGCAATCTGTAGCTGTATATGAAAGATTATAAAGGTAAAGCAAAGGTGAAGTTGTCCCTGTGCTTATCTAATTAAGCACTACGCCATGAAGGCGTATGGGGGAGTTGATGACCTCGGCAATAGTTGCTGAGTGGTCAGCTTCACTCCCCGGCCTCTTTACCCCCGGTACTCATTGGATAGGAGGCTGGCTGGGCCCTAGAGCCAGTCTGGACGACATGGAGAAGATTCTTGACCCTATCAGGACTCGAAGACCGAATCCTCGCTCATCCAGCCCGCAGCCAGTCGCTATACCGACTGCGCTTACATGAAATATATATATATATATATAACACTCATTAAATCTACAAGTTATATTTTAAACATTATAATGAATGCTAAACGACGAGGAAGCAAAAGTGCAGACCTAGTGTAGAATGATTAAATAACAGATCTGTATCTGGTACACGCAAACACTATGGCCAAAGATGGCCGCGCCATAGCTCAAGCGCTTAGTCTCCGACTTTCCACCGTAGCGGCCTCGGTTCGATCCCGGGTCCGGGCAAGTGAGATTTGTGGTGGACAAAGTGGCGCTGAGGCAGGTTTTCTCCGAGTACTTCGGTCTCCCCTGCCAATCTTCATTCCACCAGTTGCTCCACAATCACCCTCACCTATCATCTGAGGCTGGTAAAATAGGCCAGAAGTGGCCGCAGTACAAGGGACTTAGTCCCACCCCACTAGCAGTAATTAAAAAAATGGCCAAAGACGTGCTCAACATCGCAAAGAATGCATTCGGTAAATATGCGGGCTCCACCGGTGTTGGCCCCACATCTTTCAGATCTTCGGAGGAATGTGACAACCGTCAACATTGCCGCCATGTTGCTGAATGTGCACCACTTATCATGAGAAAGCAAACGCATATTTTCAGAGAAATGGGATTGCACTTACCTTACGTTCCTCACTCTACATACAACGGCAGCGATGCCCAATGAAATTATACTGGAAGTCAAAAAAAAAATGTAAAGTTATTCCTGTAACAGGCCGTGAAGGCCCATATGGTTATGAGAGGTTGAGACGCCCACATTTTCTAGACAATCGGCTCACAGATGGCGGTAAGGTTGTCAGCCTTACGGGCCGGCCGCCCTTTAACCCCCAGGAAAGGCATAATAGATCACTGTGGTCGAGGTGCAAGGGCCAAGAAGGCCCACCCCCTTATACATCCCCCCTTCCCCAGGAAGATTCCTAGTACTCATTGCTGTTAGAGGCTGAGTCGACCCCAGGGCCATAATGAAGCTGGAAGGATTAGGTCAATGGAAAAGAAATCCACCTCATCGGGACTCGAAACTGCGACTTTGTAGCTTGTAGCATAGTGCCTCACCCAACTACGCTACCGTGTACCCCCAGTGAAATTATACTACGATATTAAAAATTGTAACTAACTTCATGGAGTTAAGCACTTCTTAATAATCCGCCAGTTGTGCAGCTGGTCAAGAACTTTCACGAAATTTTATGGATCCGGAAGGTTGACTTCCGTGTTCACAAGAGCCTTCAGCTGGTAAATATCCTGAGCCAGATCAAACCACTCCATACCACCCCATCCTACCTCTCTAAGATCCATTTTAATATTATCCATCCGCCTACGTCTTGGTCTTCCTAGTGGTCTCTTTCCTTCCGGCTTTCCCACCAATATCCTCTAATTAAAAGTGACAATTTACAGAATATGTCAGATGGCAACCGAAACCTCACTTGGCTTCACGTCGTTACGTTCTTTGTTGAGGCCCGCCTTGTCCAATCCAACGTCCCAACTCACTGTGCAACATCTTTCTGGTACCGATACCTGTAATTCGATGCATCGTTCAAATTACTCCTTACAACAGCAACCGGGATAGCGCAGTAAGTATAGCGATTGGCTAAACGAACGGCCAGAGTTCGATTCCCGGCAAGGGCAAGAGATTCTCCACAGAGTACAGATCGGCTCTGGGATCTACGCGTCTCCTATTAAATTGGTACAGGTGGCTCTTTCACCGGGGTAAAATAGCCGTTGCGTGAAGCTGACCATTCACCTCCATCGAGTGCCAAGGTCGAGAATGGTGGAACTACACCTCCACTTCCCCATACATCTTCATGGCGTGGTGCCTAATTAAGCACAGGAACACCTTTACCTTCTATACTTTACTTTCTACTGATACAAAATGCATATGCATATTAGCATTCCTCTACACTATCGCATAACAAGAGAGAAAGGTATACTCGTATTCCAGCTTGGAGTACAAGGCCACAGTTCCTTTTCGATTTTGCATACCTCATTCTTCTGATCGTCATTCATTTACATGACGTCAAATTTAAAATATCACGTCCAGATATAAATAAATTACTGCAAGTGAATCATACTACAAATACTCATATTATACTGGAGGCTCAGCAAATCAGTTTCTTTAGACAGTCAGCATACAGGAAATGATTTTA
Organism: Cryptotermes secundus; assembly: GCF_002891405.2. Classification (NCBI taxonomy): domain Eukaryota; kingdom Metazoa; phylum Arthropoda; class Insecta; order Blattodea; family Kalotermitidae; genus Cryptotermes; species Cryptotermes secundus. The sequence continues at coordinate 2,639,557 of NW_019739229.1, forward strand.
ATCACTGTCACAGAGCGTGATGGGTTACATATTTTGTCACGTCAGTGTAAAGAGCTTTCTCTTTCAGCAAATAAGTTTAAGTTTGTTGTGTGCTTCCTGTAGGGGTTAACGATCCGAAGCAAAATGAGTTTCTTTCAACAAATTCTGGAGTAGACTACAAATACTGGATTACATCGAAATTCGTTCATAAAACATTTCTCACTAACACGCCCACATACAATAAATGAACTTCAAGAAAGTAAATTTTCGGTGACAGGAGTCTATGAGAATACCAAATATATTCTAATTAATTGAACCTGCTTGATTTTCTAGATGCCAATTAAACTGGAGCAGACAGGCACACATTCTCAGAGATCGGCTGGGGCAAGGAGAAGTCAGGGAGTGCCCACTGGTTCAGACGACTGGAAAATGATGTGTCCACAAGACACGAGACAAAACCGTTACGATCAACAAGCAACAGGAACTTAACGCAAATGTCACAAACTGAAAAGGTGAACTCTTAAATCCATACGCATAAAGAATTGTAATGCACACATTTCTAACTTCTATTATCATGTGTAAACCATGAATGAAGGGTTAAATCACAAAAGATGGACAGAGCAATAGGATATCATGAATAAAACATAGCACTTCAGCAGAAACTGTGTGAAACAGCAAGTGTGCCTCTACTTCCTGTGCGCCAGTGACCGTAAGCACATCACGAGTCTGACACAAGACATTTCAAACGCACGTTAAGTGGCCTACAACGGACGTGACCCTCTCTCGTCGCACACTCGAGTTTACTGCATAGTGACGCACGGTGGCGTGACGTTAACTGTGAGTTCACGAAAACTGGTCGACTGATTCAAAGTTATTCTGGAGGTACAGGCATATGGAAATGATTACATGACAAGCCCGTCTCTCTTTAAAAAATAATCAAAGCAGAGTAATGGTAATATTTGCCAAAGGTTCTCAGCATCTTGGCGTACACCTCGTCAGACTCGTATATTGATCCTTAACTAAATAAGCTACGCTTTCCTGTCTTTCATTAAAACACCACTTCCTAGGAAACTCGAATCGTTAGCTACATTCACTTGCTGATAAAGCTGTCATCTTCGGTTACAGAAAAACGGTACCTTTTGTGTAATCAAGGCGTATATTTTGGGCTCTCCGTGCATAAACATTCGAATCTTGGCATTTTTTCAAAAATAATAACATAACATGTAGAAAACTGGGTGTTCTGTCTCGTGTATTCCTTACCTGAAACTTTTGGATATTCTAGAGCCATACATTGTGCTTATTCAATGTCCATTTGTTCCAAGTAGAGCAATCTTCCAATCAAAATATTGCTGATGACAGTGGCCGCGCGGTCTAAGGCATGAAATGTCTTCGCCCGCTCAAACACTGGGATTCGAATCCCATTCGGGGCATGGTTGTTTGTCAGCGTTTGTTCTGTGTTTGTGTTGTCCTGTGTAGATAGCGGCCCGTCTAAAGAACTCCATTGTCTATAATATCCGCAGTTCCTGATTAATTCTGTTGGAAAAGAGGCCAGACGACCAAGTACAAAAGACAGAAGGATAATCAAGATACTGGAGCTGCAGCTGACGGAATCAGACCCCAGCAAGGTCTTCCTTTAGAACACTGGCTATAGCTGTAAGGTTCCTCATGCGGTATTCGAAAGGTACAAGGTTCGAATCCCACCGTAGTTACCGAATGCACTAGTAAACGTTTACCTAATTTACATAACGTTTAAGAGGTCAGAACTCATGTTTTTATAGGAGAGGTGCCGCGTTCTGATCTTGACCCCGCTAACAACCTACTTTTTTTATTGCTAGTGGGGTAGGACTAAGTTCCTTGTACTGCGGACGCTTGTGGCCTATTGTACCAGCCCCAGATGATAGGTGAGGGTGATTGTGAAGCAATTGGTGGAATGAAGATTGGCAGGGGAAACCGAAGTACTCGGAGAAAACATGCCCCAGCGCCATTTTGTCTACCACAAATCCCACTTGACCAGAACCGGGATCGAACCCGAGCCGCCGCGGTGGGAAGCCAGCGACTAACCGCTTGAGCTATGGCGCGGCCAACAACCTACCGTAAGTCCCTACGTATTTCGCCCAAGTCCCCAAGTACTTCCTGGTCCATCCTATCCCAAACATCACTTACAAATCACCTACAGTTCGGGACCATATAAACTATACATTAGAAAAGCGTAGAGGTTTCGCTCAGCCGGTCACGGTAGCCGAGCGGTCTAAGGCATTCTCTGTCTTCGCTCGCTCGGAAGCCGGGATCGTGGGTTCGAATCCCACTCAGGGCATGGATGTTTGTGTGCGTTTTTCTGTGTTTGTCTACAGGTAGAGGCCTTGCGACGAGCTGATCACTCGCCCAAGGAGTCCTACCGAATGTGTAAGATCGAGAAAAACCGAAGTGAACGGAGTTCATGGAGGTAGGCCTAGGCCCACTGGGGGCTGTAGTGCCAAGGGGGGGGGGAGGTTTCGCTCGGTCGGTCTCATCGAGTATTGGGACAGCAGGCCTACGTTCCCAATCCTCGTTTACGAATTATGTATCGCGTAAAAAGAAACTCGCTCACAAGCTGTATACAGGGTGATTGTGTGTAAAAAAAAGGTAAATATTATACAACATATATCCTGTGACGTACACTTTTGAAGATACATGCCACCGTCCAACGGCGCAAGCTATCAAATGTTCAAACCATAGGCGCCTCGTAGCTACAACGAGCGTTGGAAGCGGCTCCGTCCATTTCAAGGCAGACGGCAGTGCACCGCACGGCTTCTTCTGGAACACGCTTAACACGTTGGCATCGACCGTTGTCACAGCTGTTCCAATTCTCGCGATGACATATTCGATAGGCCCGGGAGGAGCTACATAAATGTACTCCTTCAGGTGCCCCCACAGAAAAAATTCCACCGGACCTGCATCCCGCAACCGAGGAGACAATGCAATCGATCCTCCACAAGCAATACACCTTCCTGGAGAAGTCGCGTTCAACCACTGCTGGACATCTTCCCCACACCTCGCTGGAGCTCCACCGTGCTGAAACCGCAAACTTCCTATCGCAACTAAAGGCACGTCTTCAGGCAGCCCCGGTAGGACGGTTTGCAGAAAATTACGATATCACTTAGCACTCAGCCTGACGGGTATCTTATAGGGGCCCACGATTCTGACCCATATGCTGACACTAAACAGACTTTATTTATATATTGACGGTTAGGATGAGGATTATCCCGCGTCCGGAGGCGACTTGTGGATGCTGAATACACACTCGTGCGTAAAACATGCTTCGTCTGCCCACAGGACGTTACGTACAAAGAGCTCATTAGCAGTATGTTGACGTCGTTACCATTCCACAAAATTCCTCCATATAGGGCGATCGCCTGGAGCAGACGTGAGTTCCGCGAACAGTTCTATGGATGCAGCTGATATCCATGGAACTCTTCGAGAACTCTCGACTGCGAAATCGCAAGAGCTCCGCGGCTCTCGTTCCACGACTGTACTTATGGCACCATCACTGGCTGTGCCCCTGCAGTCCCTGCAATCTCATGTGCAATATATATTGCACTTCCTTTCTCACGGAGTCGTTGCTCCAATCGCTAAAGCACATTACTCGTGGTGTCTGGATGATGCCGACAGGATAACGTGGCACGTATTCTCGCACATCAGCACCGGCTCTACTATTGCATGTATCGAGGGTAACAGGCATGTCAGAGCATTCCGCCTTCATTCAATAACATGTGACTCTTGGTGAGCAGTGTCCTGAGCACACCGTCTTGACAAGTAACATGTCTTACACGTATGTTACCCCATTTCAAGGTGCCGTGTATCTCGAAAACTACGTGTTTCAGGACATACGTGCATTGTACATTTTTGACTTTGTCTTTTAACAAAGGAATGACACTTCCAAGAGCCTGTGCGCCAATTTCACTGTGTACACAGCTTATAACTGTGATACACTGCTCATTTTCCTTTCCCATTCGACGCTATACAACCTCCAAAATTGTAACTGCGGCATCAAAGAAAAGTTACGAATCGATTTACAGACGATAAACCTGAACTCCCATTATGACATTTTTTCGGTGCTACATGGAGTGTGGTCTCTAAATCTCGTAAAGGTGGGAAACGCTCCTCTTACAAAGGTCTAAACAATCCAGGCTCGGTGGTAAATTTCAGAGAAGCGAGCACATTACACTTTACAGGCATTACTTTATGAGGGAAATAAAACATCAATTATAAAAAAAGGAATCATGTTATATTACACATTGCACTGATACAGAAATATGCAACGTTACTTCCAACACAGGATTCAACAGACATGTTCTTGATTTCGGGCCCCGTCAGAACCCATGACCAAATTTCCGTTTATGTGTCTGGAAATGGGGTATCCTCTTCGATGACGGAAGGGGTTTGTCTTCCTAAGTAGGCGCCATACTTGTTGCACCGCTATTTAGCACGAGTGTGCCCGCACTCACACAGCGACTTATGGGCACCATGCGCACCTTAACACCTATGCAGGATATACACAGGACATCTGCCAACGCAGGCTTCTGCAGCAGATTGTGCCGTAATTTATTTTGCCACTCCAAAACTGCAATTAGTCAACTGAAAGGGCGTAAGTCTGACCACAGATAATTTTACGCCTCTTACACTTTCTATGCATGGCTTCTCCTTCTCTAATGACCGCCTCTGTGGTCTAGTGGTCAGAGTTCCTGGTTACAGATCCAGAGGTCCGGATTCAATTCTCGGTGCTACCAGATTTTCTGAGAAGGAGAGGGTCTGGAACGGGGTCCATTTAGCCTCGTGATAATTGAGGAGCTATTTCAAGGAAATAGCGGCTGCGGTCTAGAAAACCGAAATTAACGGCCTTGGGGATTCATTGCGCTGACCACGCGACACCCTCTATCCTCTAAAAGTTGGCACTAAATTCGCCGACAAGCGGCGGTCGCTCGGTCGGTATAGTTTGCTTGCGGACTCAAGCCACGAAGTTAGTTTTTTGTTTTTTATTTCCAGCATAATTCTGTTATTTAATTTACACGTAGGGGATTTTAAAAGCTACGTGCAGTTCGCGGACCGGTGTGCGCCTGTCAAGACTGTCAACAGGGTGGAGAACTCGGTTCTGCAGGCGCCAGGGGACTATGTGATGAGCGCACACTGTATTCATACACAAAACTGTCCTCTGCTCCAGTCCGGACAGCATGGGAAACGGTTGAAGGGGTCAGATGATCACTGATGTCCTGTCCCAGTGCTGACCACAGTCATCTGAATTTATCATTCTTACGTAGCCGGGATAGCGCAGTCGGCATAGCGACTGGCTACGGGCTGGACGACCGAGAGGTCGGAGTTCCAGTCCCAGTAGGGTCAAGAATTTTCTAATCTCCACTTCGTCCAGACCGTCTCTGGTGCCCACTCAGCCTCCTGTCCAATGGGTACCGGGAGCTCTTTCCCCGTTGGGTAAAAAGTCGGGGCGTGAAGCTGACCACTCACCTCCAACTAGTGCCGAGGTCAAGTAAATGTGGAGCTATACATCCACCCCCCTACGCCTCCATGGTGTGGTGCTTAATTAGTCAAGCACAGGGAGAACTTTACCTTTTACGTATTATATACTTTTTACACGAAGTGCACAAAGGGACCGCTCGATGGAGAGATCACATAGGTCTGTCCACATTAAGTCTCCAAACAACTGAAGGGATTGCCAATAAATTTAATATAGGCCATGCCATCCATAACGTAAGTATTACACAGATAAAGCTCGTTATCCACCAAACGTTTCAAAGCTACAGGGCGGGGTTACCATGTACTATAAATTTATAATTGTCAGACAAGAGGTTCTCATGGCGGTGACTGTGAAGAGATGTAGCTTCTGGGATTCGACGCAGTGGTCTGGTAGATTACACAGGTTTTGAAGGGAAGGTCCGCTAACTTCAACCATACCACATGAGCCATCATAATTATATTATTATACTATTCGGTTAGCCATTTCTGCGCATACGTTCAGTAGTACAGACTGCAAGTGGAGGCCTGTGTTCTGTATGTTGCATCTGTCAGATTACATATGGTCTCGCAGAGCTGCCATATTTGTAACCGTCGACCTGCAAGAAACACTGCATACATAGTTTAAGGGTATGTTCATGATTAATCAATACATACAAAATTTCAGATACACAGTTTCAATGGTTTAGGTCTCGCCTGCCAACCGAAAACTAATATACAGATTCCACGAAGTATTGGTTTCCATTACACGGGCACGGGCACGGGCACGGGCACGTGCGCGTGCGCACGCACACACACACACAAGATGAGAAACGTGAGCATAGCACATTTGTGGTTCGTTCGCTAATGCAGACTTTTGATATTCTCTCAGCAACAGCTTGAACGCGATGATTTCACACCTGTATTTTAAACGCCTTTCCACTTCTTTAAAACTAAAACTCCGTGGATTTGAGTCCGCAAACGAACTATACCGACCGAGCGACCGCCTTTCTCGGAGAAGTGCCAACTTTTGCGGTGTCGCGTGGTCAGCGAAACGGATTTTCACGGCCGTTAATCTCGGTTTTACAGACCGGAGCCGCCGTTAATCTCGGTTTTCGAGACCGGAGCCGCTATTTCCTTGAAATACCTCCTAAATTATCCTCACAGCGCTGAGTTGACCCCGTTCCAGACCCACTACTTCTCAGAAAATCTGGAAGCGCCGAGAATCGGACCCGGGACCTCTGGATCTGTAGCCAGGAACTCTGACCACTAGACCACAGAAGCGGTACCTTTCCACTTCTCTACAGAATATAAACATCATAAATAAAAACATACGAACTATAAACACAAACAGAGTGCTAACAGGAGCCATTGCACTGTACCGAATGATAATGTACGGACTTCAGTGTGGCCCCTGTCTCATCCGTTAGCAGAAAGTGGATCCTCAGTAATACGTGGGTCCATATTATAGTACAGTCGTAGCTCAAGCGGTTAGTCTCTGGCTTCCCACCGCGGCGGCCCGGGTTCCATCCCGGGTCTGGTCAAGTGGGATTTGTGGTGGACAAAGTGGCGCTGGGTCGGGTTTTCTCCGAATACTTCGGTTTCCCTTGCCAATCTTCATTCCACCAAATTCTCCATCATCATAATCACCCGGAGGAGGTACAATAGGCCAATCAGTGGCCGCCGTGCCGAGTGGACCCAGCTGGACTCCACACCCCCAACGCAAGCGAAACAGTCATTCGCATCTGTGTTGCGAAAACGCAAAAAAAAACACATGTATATATATACACACGCGAAACTGGACCATTAGAGAAAACAAATATAAATTATCGGGGATTCAATTCAGTTCATTTGAGGTTCAAAAAGTCATGACTTTAAACGCAAAAGCAAACGATCCATTTACATGGAACTGTTAACGAGTGGACCCAGCTGGACTCCACACCCCCAACGCAAGCGAAACAGTCATTCGCATCTGTGTTCCGAAAACGCAAAAAAAAAAAAATGTATATATACACACACGAAACTGGACCATTAAAGAAAACAAATATAAATTATCAGGGATTCAATTCAGTTCATTTGAGGTTGAAAAAGTCATGACTTTAAAACGCAAAAAGAAACGATCCATTTACATGGAACTGTTAACGAATTCTGCAAATACTCAACGGAACTGCGTCCGTGAGTGCGTGCACGCGCTGAGTGAGTGAGTCAGTGAGTGGGGCGTATGTGGCTGACACTGAAATAGTTCAGTACGAGACGGTGTATGAAATTCATATAGGAATTTATACTGCGCTCCTAGAACACAGCCAACGTTAAGACCTCAAATCATATGCATACTGTAACGTATTCTGCGTTTGCGTGACTAATAATAATGGGTTACAATTAAAACCAATTAATGACTGTCCACGACTCGCCCCATTCCTTACTGCGCGAATGACGAACGAGGAATCACTACTCACACACTAAACTCCCTTACGAACGAATTACGGACCCTCTGTTATTGTCTTATCCGCTGTCAGGGGAATCTGTGTTTGGGGCCTTGTTACCTAGCAACGGAGGCCCCACTGTTGACTGGGTAACCTCAAGAATGTGTTTACCAAAGCGTTATTTAGCAATGGTCATATACATCCTCAGGTGAGTGGGAGGCACCTACCACGCTGGGTCCCCGATCCAGTGATTAACGTTAGCTCTTTCTAAGGGACCCAACACAGTAGGTGTCACCCACTCAGCTGAGGGCGGAAACAGATCCAGTTTCCGAAATGTTGTATTCTCTAGTTTTTAGAATACCGGACGACGGACAGCGTCCAAAAACGCAGTAATTCTGACTACGTTAAACCAGATGTCCAACGCGTCGATCGCAGGACGATTTTTGGTCGATCTCATAGGCCTCTATGGAAATTATACGTGATAAGCATGTAAATTCAATTGTAATATATCATTATATTCATATTTTGAATGGAAAATACGTATTAGTCATTCCTATTTTTCTGTTCTTATGTAGCTTTACACTTGTGTTAAGTGAACTGTGGGGAAGTCCCTACTCTATCCTTACCACGTGAACTCTTGAGACGTATTATTATATTAGCTGTTAGTGGAGATTTGTTGCTTTGCTGTCCATTAAACAAATATAGAGTTTGGGGATAAGCTCAGTGTAATGTGGAAACGTAACTGAACAGTTGTTGAAAGATGTTTCCAATTGTGTTGCTGTCTCTCTCCAACTGGATGAAGCTACAGACATCAGAGACACAGCCCAGTTACTAGTTGCTTTTACAACAAACATCATGTGTCGTGTTATTTTTACCAATATTTTTGCTTAAAGCAAGGTACGCCGATAGGATGGGGTGGTAGATCACTGGCAGTTTTGACACTGTAAAGTCGATCACAACCTGTTTGAAGTTGGACATGCCTGCATTAAACAATCACTTAGGCAAGTCTATGAGGACGGATCGTAAAATTCCGGGACTGATTCAATTTTTGCTTCATTTAAATAAGTGTTCCGGATACCAGCTAATCAAATCTGTTTAATTCCGAAAATACTCCTACCTGAATACGACGTTTCTGGCTCCCCTGTCAAATATTTTTTTGGTGCCCTTTACTCTGGGTGTTCCGAGTCCACAGGCACGCTTCACGTTTACTCCGACACTAACAGACACCCCTTCCCGTCTGGTAATATAAAGTTTGCGGGACAGGAAAACCACTATGTGTTAAATCTGTTAAAACAGGCTCGACGGAGAACCGGTAGAAATGTTGAACTCCGCGCGTACAACGCAAGAGTGGCCGGTGCGTTGCCGAGATAAACCACCACAAACACAACTTCCACCTTTCAGTCCGCTTCTGTCGAACTCCGCCTCTCGAATGTTTGAGAACGCCCAAATGAAACGCATGACTGTCACTTTGACTACTGTCAGAAGCAACAGAACTCCGTCATCAGTTATTATAATGATAGAGTCCCGGGGCGTGAATTATCTTCCCCAGAAACTCTCTTTATAAAGTACAGCTATCCTCTCAAATGCCTTGTTTACAAACGCAGTCTAAGCATGGGCGCTGTCAGCATTGTTTACAAGCGGGGTGAAGCCAGAAAATCTGCTTACAAACTTACTTTAAACCATTTAATACTACTTTTGCTCATCGTCGTAGAGTGTTCAGGAGAGAAGAATATTTTTAATACTATTCAACTATCATTATTAGCACCTAGCATGTTTCTTCCATTCCCTCAACTTTGTATTTTTTCAAAAACGTACAGGGGCAGATGCCTAGTTTGCCCTCCCCCCGAAGCTAATGGCTCTAAGCACATCACATGTTCGCATGGTAGTCTTGCAAAGTTTCTCTTCGAATTTGATGCATCAAAGTGTCCAACAATCTGCGCCACTACACAGCGCGACGACCACTCTGAACATGTCCTTCACTCGCACACGGTAAGAAGCAGAGACTTTATTCCAGCAGGGATGCAGTCAGGACTAATCCAACATCACCCACAGTTAACAGAGAATATGATGTGTTACGCAAAATTAAAGAATTTGTTCGACAATACATCATCGGTGCCAGATGCACACAGATATGCATGTATGTGTGCGTGTGCGCTAGCGTGTTTGTATATGCACCCTATATACAGGTTGTGCATACAGTGAGAACATATACATGTACTCGAAGGTATATAAAGAGAAAGAACACACACATTAGCAAAAGCATCCGCTCTCCGATCAGGATTTCCTCAATACAACGAGCACTTCATTAAATTGTTTACTTATCTTGGAGCCGCGATAGCGCAGTCGGTATAGTAACTGCTTACTGGCCTGCACCATAGTTCAAGCGGTTAGTCGCTCACTTCCCACCGCGGCGGCCCGGATTCGACCCCGGCTCTGGTCAAGTGGGATTTTTGGTGGACAAAGTGGCGCTGGGACAGGTTTTCTCCGAGTACTTCGGTTTCCCCTGCCAATCTTCATTCCACCAAATTCTCCATCATAATCACACGGGGCAGGTACAATAGGCCAATCAGTGACCACCGTGCCGAGTGGACCCAGCTGGACTCCACCCCCCAATAAGCGAATTTAAAATTGTTTTAATTTTTATTGCCTGGACGACCGAGGGGTGCCCCGGTAGAGTCAAGAATTTTCTCTTCTACAAGCTGTCCAGACTGGCTCTGGGGTTCACCAACTTCCTATCCAATGGGTGTCCGGGGCTTTTCCCCCGGGGGTTAAGCGGCTGGGGTGTGAAGCCAGCTAGTGCCGAGGTGAAGAAAATATGGATCTACACATCCAATCCCCATACGCCTTCACGGCGTAGTGCTTAATTAATTAAGCACAGGTACAACTTTACCTTGACCCTTACCTTCACTTTTGAAAGTTTTATGAATACCTACATATTCGCACTGGCAAGGAAATGAAAGGTCACTGGCAGCGGCCGTAAACTATGCTGAAATGACAAAAATCTGTTACCTATTATGACAAGAAGTAGTAAGCAGTGACAAGTGACACTAACAAAATACTCAAAAGTCAATGAAACTCAACAGGTCTATAAAATATGTAGTTCTCTCCAACCTCCTGTCACTTCATCTCTCTTCGGTACAAATATTCTCAACACCCTGTCCTCAAACACCCTCAGTCTGTGTTGCTCCCTTAATGTCAGAGACCAAGTTTCACACCCATACAGAACCACAGGCAAAATTATAGTTTTGTATATTCTAATTTTTCGTTTATTTAAGGCAATTCTCTTATACGATTTCGATTAGAAGAAGGTCGTAGCTTCATCGTACAAACACAGAAATGAATTAAACCGTTTGCTACACAATTACGACTATTTATAAAAAGGGAAACAACTATACTGACCCAAAAAATGGATTGATAGTTCATTTTTTAAATGCGCTAAACTGTCTTTAATTTCACGCGCTCTACAGCGCACTCAAGCGGTGAGAAAAATCTCACGGTTCGCCGCTTGTCTGTTACCGATCGCCGCTCTTTTTCAACCCCACGCACCCGCACCCACACCCATACACAAACATCTAACGAAACGATACACAAAATGCATCACTTTCAAATACAAAGGATGGGGGGGAGAAACTCTTGCATTTAAACATGTCAGTCGCCAATTAAAGCTCGTATTGGCCAACACAAACACTTACTTAGCCGTTCATCTTCAATTTATATCGGTTCGCAGACTGTAGGCCTGTATTAGGCTCACCTACGTTACTACAGCGACAAGATGACAATTTTACGGAATAAGTAGTGACTTTCTCACGCTCCTGGTGGTCTTTGTTCCTGCAAATCCTGTGTAGGCGTGTCGAAGTTTAAAATTCTGTCCTTTTCACCCTTCCTCACGGAAGAAACCTATCTTGCGAAACCATGTGGTGTGGGTTGATTTATGGGAGGAGGCTATAAGTCTACAATATTCAAAGAAGACAGCGGCTCCAGCTTGAGGGTACCATCTGGCTGGCACCTATTCTAAGATATAATGTACAATTTCGTTTAATCTAGCTTTTGTGTTTGTGAAGCTTCTTTACATTATTTTCCGTAAGGCCTTGTCTAAATCAGATTTGTTTCACTGATCACTACAGGCGAGAGTTTGAGATTCAAGCATACCATTCGGTGCCAACTGATAACGCTGTTAGGTCTGGGATATAGGAATCGCATGCATCTCCTTGCAGGACCCCATTTTATTGCGGTATATCGTCCGCTAGGGGCAGGCCTTCGGTGAGTCTGATCCAAGCCCTAATATTGGCTAATCAGGAATCGCGTTATCCCATCGCTGATCCCAGCTTGAGCATCAGTTTACTCCTGCCTATGCCGTCGCAATTTTTTGCACAATCGATAAACAGCCCACACATACAAACCTTTGATTGCTGAGGCTATTGGGCATTTCAATAATAAGCCGTCGCACAGCCTGAAGGGTTGAATTTCTGGCAAAACGCGACAGGACCGACTGTTCGCCGGCGTTCCGTTGTGTATTTTGGCAGATAAACACTAAACCTTGATACCACGCATAAAATGATGCTGGAATCTAATCGGTGAAAGCTAAACGAGTGAGGGTTACAGGGTTGACAGCGTCTTCGGCTCTATGGCCTAAAAACGCAGTAAATTTGGATGATAAAATATAAAAGGTACGATACAATACAAATGGCCAAGACCTACAACAAAATTCTACGTGGATGAAGGATGCGTTTCTATTCACTGTATATTTAGCAAGCAGTACTGATAAAATTATGTGTGTGTATTTATACATACATATAAGTACAGACACAATATATTCATATATACTGTAAATTATTAGGCACTGATGAAGTAAAACGTAAGGTACGATTATACTGACTTCGTGAACCCAAAGCTATTTGGATAATCTAAAACTTCATTCGCAATGGAACTGCGATCCCCGAGGATGCCCTGTAGGTAGCCTTGCATATGACAGGTCACTCAGTTAAAACATGCCGTATCGTTAGCGGTGCTTCGATGCGGTCACAAGTTCATGCTTCTTCACCATGGAACTGACACTCATAAATCAGGCAGGTGTGACCATTGCGGAAACGTGTCAGAGTAAGCTCTTGCCTTCGGTTGGCTACAGAAGAGGACTGCCACACCTGTATTGCAGGTCTTACACCCAGCAGCTTACCTGGTCGTCGGTGGAAATAATTTGCCTCAACAAGGTAATACCATAAGTTATTACAAAACCAAGTGTGGGGGGGGATTTGGACTTGCTGTTATAGCCACACGAGGTTTTGTCTGCTCCACGGTATCTTGAGCAGCAGCACTGAGGCTGGTGACGGCGACATCAGCAAAAGAAGTTTCATAAATACTTGACCACATGCAGAAAGAATGTTGTAAAGCAAAGTGTAATTGTCAGCTGCGAAATTTCGATAACTGAACTCATAATTCAAATTATTATTAACATGAGGCAAAAATATATCAATACTCAAAGGATGATGATATGCACCAGGCTTGACCAAGCCAGGGTCAGCAGGAACACACTTTAGATCAGTGAAATTAGCAAAGACTAGACAAGCAAGTTATGCCTGTCAAAAACTGCAAATCACTGCCTAAGGCAAAGAAGACATGTGGAAGTCTACACAGCTTCTCCCTTGAGTTTAGAATAATAGTGGAAGATCGGCTGAAGTCACCCGCCCTCCTAGTTAACACCAGAACCACTGAAGTCCCCTAATTTGAGTAAAATAACGTGAAAATTGTTGGTGTCCAGAACGTTTTCAAGAAGGTGAAAATAATCATTAATAACTTCAGGTTTAGTGCCAGAGGAAAAATAATGGTTACAAATTTATGTCATCAACAACAAGAACCTCAACTCATACGCATTCAGAGCAGGATTCTAAGTCATACCTGGGCCTGTTACTATATAGCCAATCAGACCGATAAACGGTGCATTTGGAAACTGATCATATCACAAGTCATTGAGGCATGCCTTGGAAAGACAGATGATGTCGAAATTGGATGAGCAAACACTGTCATAAAATTCAAGTTGCTTGGTCCTGAGACCTCTAACTTTTCAATAATAAATGCCAAGATTCGTATGAGACACAGCAGTACCGCTCATGCTTGGCTCATTTAAATGAGCCATGATCTGGTGGATGTCAAGTAGCAGTAGCAGTAGTAGTCATCGTCGTCATGGTGGCGGCAATAATAATAATAATGGTTTAGGCCTTTGACCTGTTCTGATCTTTGGGTTTGACTAACTAACTAACTAATCTTTACATTCCTTTGGGCAGCTGACCTCCCTCTCTTCTTCCCTTAGGATGACAGCCAAATGGCTTCTCAGAAATCTGATTACCTGGCATTCTTAAAATATTTTCATGTGTTGATATGTTTTACCTGTCTTTTTTATTAATTCTATTTCTTGTGCCATCTGGGCCTGGTGCTTTTGTTTTAAAATTCTGAAATGTTAACAATACTTCATCCCAAGTGACAGGATCTACAGTAACATCAGTTCCTGCCACTACAGTGTTTACTTCTCTGCTTGTCTATAATTGCTGCTAATACTGTTCCCACTGGTGAAGAGGTATAGCGTTCAAGTGCGTGTATCCTCTGTTTCATTTTCTTCCTCTCACTCCCACTTTTTTTGGAGCACTGAGCTGATTTCTCAGTTGCAATGATCATTTTTACAGACGGCAGGACTCCTTGGATGGGTATTCAGCTTGTCACAAGGCCTCTACATAAACTGAGGACAAGACAAACGCAGAATAAATGCATACACACACCAGACATCCATGCCTTGTGTGGGGTTCAAACCCACGATCGCAGCTTCTGAGCGAGCAAAGACAGTACCTCTCAGCTACCGTGACCGGCTTTGTTTCATTTAGCTCCCTGATAATTCTACAGGTGTTACCTTTATGGCCATGCCCATCATATTCTAAATCTGCTATGCAGCAGTCCCAATGTTCTCTATTAATTTCCATTACTTTTTCTTCACTACGGCTGGCCTTAATTCATATTCACTTCTATCTGTTACATGATTACTGTATAATTTCTTTCATTTTCTGTGCTATATCTGTATTTCATATTCTTATTCTCCTGTACATACCTTCTTTTCTTATTTCCCCAGTGTTCATATTGCTTTTATATGTATAACAGATCTCAAATTTCCAAAAATAGGATATTATTATCCAATTAGCTCATCTATATAGTACTTATTCATTCTACTCTGATGTTGCTTTTCTTAATATGCGTAATTTGCACATATAACTGTCCTTTGGAGGCATTTATTGTTATGATTTTACTTTTTTCCATCTTTTAAACATCAGAAAATTTTAAATCAGTAAACAGTGGTCTGTCCTGACATTGCTACCTCTTCATACTCTTGTATCTATTGTATATTTCAATTATTTATGGGCTGATTCAATATCTACAAGGCCAACAATGGTGATGATAATGTGACAGTAATAGCAGTGTCCCCACCTGATCTTAGCTAGACACCAAGGACACTGCCCCTGAGACATTCAAAACAGCGGAGAGATCCGTTAAGACCACAAATAGTTTTTAATAATACAGAAATAGTATATCAGTCAGAATTGAGATTTCTTGGAATTCACATGACAGAAACCCTAAAATGGTGCGCTCATGCTCAATTTCTAAAAGCAAAGCTATGCAAAGTAATTTATATGGTGAAAATATTAAAAGAAATAATAAATCCATATATGATCAAAATTATTTATTTTTCGAATTTTGAGTCATGTATGAGAAATGGTATCTTATTGTGGGGTGGGGATGGGGAAAGTAAAAGCATTTTTAAATTGCAAAAGCGGGTTCTTTGAGTGATTAGTGGTATTAGTAGTCGCACGTCATGTAGATAAATGTTTTAACATTGCCTTCTCTGTATATATTGGAGGTGACATGTTTATCAAAAAATACAAGGCTTTTATGGCAATAAATTCAGACATTCATAATTTTACCACACGAAGAAAATTAAATTTTCATGGACAGCACTGTAATACAGCTCTTTTTAAGAGGAGTGTGATAAATATGGGAATTAGTTTGTATAATAAGGTCCCCAATCAAATAAAACAAACCGAAAATTATAACTCATTTAAAAAGGAATTAATATCTTTTTTGCTGAAACATTCCTTTTATTCTGTAGATGAATTTATGTCTTTTGATTCGTCAAGTGTGTAAATGTAATATGTAGCTGATTAATTTGTTGTATTTGTGTAAAGACAATTAAATTAATGGTAACTAGATCTAGATAATATTCAGATGACAAACCCCCTATATTAGGGTGGTACAGTGTATACTGTAGAGATATGCATGAAATTAGATGTAAAACTGACAATTTCCCTATCCAAATGGTTGTAATACCTGTATGTATGGATTGTTGAATGATAATAAAAATGAAATTAAATGAAATGAACTCTCCACCCCTGGTCCACTTCAACTGCCAGCCTACCCAATTCATCATCCTGATCAACCACTCACTCTATTATGAACTTCCTCAGTCCCACCCTCAATGGGCCCATGACCAGAGCCCCAAGGCAGCAGAAGACCTAGTAACTGTGCCCTCTGACGTAGGGTGTAGATGTTCAGGGCCCTCTTAGAGGGTCCCTGAATTAAAATATTCAGAAGAGACAGCAGATTATTATGAAAGTAAACACTGAACATCTCAATATACCTGTGAATATGTGATAAACAACAAAATCAAATAAAGTATATAAATACACCTCAAATGAAGGATTTATAAAAACACAAAACACTATTACCCACCACTCCTCACCATAGCAAAGGCAAGACTCTGACAACAAAGTGAAAATTTCTCATTATATCTTATATACTAACAACTTTACAATACAGACATGGAGTATATTTGTGACTGTATATAATTTTATCTTGCAATGGTACTTGCCATAATACAAATACCCTATGTAACTGGTCTCTACATTATAAAGATAATAACGTGATAAAATATGGTTTTCTTGGGTTAGGTGAGGTTCGCTTCGCTTCATCGAGTCCCCAAAGGTACATTTGTACTTTGCCACAAGTATCTATATGGCGAAAACACGTTTAAATGCTTTTGTAATGTACATTCTACAATACAGGTGTTTTCTCAGATCCTATTAAGCACTGAAAATCTCAATACCAAAAGCTAACAGCGCGAATTACACTGTTCACTGACTGACAGCTTTAATCGTAAACGGTGTCAGCAAATCCTTAACTGCTTGTACTCAGTGACGGAATTATGACACCCGCACCCAGATACTGATATTCACACTGTATACGCACTGATAATGGGTCATAACTATTTAATTCAGGGGCTACTTCACTCTCTCCTTGACACTGTAAACGTTAACTGCTGTCCATTAAAAATACAGTTTTATGGAGAACTGATAAAAGCCAGGAGTGACAGCTTGCCTTCCAAACTCGTACTTTCAAGGCAAAATGTTGATATCTGTAATCGTAATCTGTACATACCTAGGGTCTGGAAGTATAATCTTTTTACTGGCCCTGGCTGCTGGAGTACATTTGCTTTTCTCCATAGCCATCAAATAGCTCACGTCTGCGAGCACTGCCTCTAGATCCGCCATTTTGCGACTTTTCTTTCACCTCCGCCTCTCAAGCACACACCAAACACTTAAACTACAGCATAATTTCAACCCAACATGGGAAGGATTCACTGGAAAACTAACTGGGTTACAACAATAAGTTAATTAATTTCGATCCACTATATTTATTACTACTAAATGTTGCATTCATTTGGCAACCTTATACGAATTACATTTTCTTTCTATTTCCGTATAAAAACACCACTCACACCAACTACATATTCCTCACTGACTGTGTGGGATACACTGGACCAGCCCCGCGAAACTCTCATGTTATTGGTGGGCAATATGGCCGCCATGACACCACGGTGCAATGCTGCTGTCATCTCTACGCATTCACCTCTAAGTAAATACAAAATGGCCGCCAGATCCGACAGCACAAACGGTAAGAAGGTATGCTAACATATCACCTTTTGGGTGCTCCTTGCTCCCCCCGCCCATGTTGTCTCAAGAATAACAATAAATAATTTTTCGACCAGATCTCTTGCACTGCAGAGGTTCTTACACCCACCACCCGTTTTTTAACTCTGTTCAGTATCACTTCACCCATATCCTTTGGGAGGAATATGAGTGAAGTGATATTATACCTGGTTCCCCCCCTAAAAAAAAAAACAACATAGTAAGACCATCTGCAGTACATGACTTTAGGTTGCAAATTATTTTTCTCAGCAGTGCCTGGAAAGTAATAACCTTTCTTTCACATCAAACACCTCTTTATCCAAATGCAATGGACATTGTGAGCTGTAACATACATGGAATACATGCATTTAGGAAAGCTGAAGATGTGGAAATTTGAAAGAAAAGTCTGTTTTCATCAGACACACATATATTAAACCTCATAAGTTGTTCACAACTTTCACTTGAAAGCCACACAGAACATAGTTTTTCAGTTATGTTTAAGTATTATAAATCGTGCACAGTAAGCAACAGTAATCAGGTACCCATTCATTATTAATTTCATTAAAATGATGGAACTCGAGAACGTGAATCACATCCTTGTCAACAAAATTAAGATTGCATTTAATGATACATGAAAATCTGATATATTCATCTTCACCAGTTAGGTACAAGGCAGAATAATATGGCAAATATAATAATATATTATATTTAAGCATCCTGTTGCACTCCATACAATAAATGATATAATGATACAAATTCCGTCCCAAGTGCAAACAATATATTATGTGTCCTTGATCTTGCTCCTCTACACTACATGTTTCGGCCTCAGACGGCCATCATCAGGTGTATAACACTCACGTTGCTGTCACACTGCACCCAGCCCAAAATTTAACATTTAAAACACTTTCCTTGTTATTATCAACATCTACTTCGTTGATATCTGTCTGGTTTGTAGATTATTTTACACACGTTAATTTTGACGTTCCTGTAGTAGCACTATAAAATCTTTAGTTCTAATTTTAAAACCTTTAAAATTTTTCTCTCAATTTTAAATTTAAAATTGTTAGGGTTACTCGCCCTATGTCTAAAGTGCTGCAGCGGCTAGTTCTTGTTTCCACACTGTATAGGTGTTATCCTGTGTAGTCTTCCTGTGTGCGTGCCGCTGTTATTCTTTACTACATGTGAAGTAGCATATATATACATAGGGCCCCAAAGCCAGGGTGGATGATGTGGAGATAGAAATTCTTGGGCCTACCGGGACCCTTGATCATCCAGGCCATAGCCAGTTGCTATACTGACTGTGCTATCCCAGCTCCCATGTTCATGGTCACACCTTGAAGATCAACATTGGTTACCACCCACAGTCAATAAAACAAATGCTGACACAGTAGTGTCTGTTTGTCTCTTTCAGCACTAATGTTGGGTAGACTACCCCATTATATATCTTTTGTATGACACACAACAGGATGCATACCATAAAAGTCAAAATTGATCTGTAAAGTATGGTATGTAATGATGAGACATGATACATATTCAAGTATAGTCTGTTTACAGTTTCCATATACTGTGAAGAATGGTAACAAGTCGAGGATCTGGGTGAAGCCCCTGCAGTCTTTGGGGCAGAGTTTCAAAATCAGCTTGTTCCACCTCGTGACATGGGTCTGTTAACCTTGACGGAAGTAAATTAATGAACTTTGGTGCTAGAAGGCGTTCACACAGTGCACATAAACCACACCATGTCCGAAAATCTAGTAGATCACAGTCTTCCCAGCCAATCAGGTCTCTGATGTATTTACATTGCTCATTGCTTAACGGACGGCCCATTATTTCTCCAAGAGCTACCGCCACATTCTAAAGAAAGACAAAATTGAAAGGAATGTTTCCCATTACAATAACAATAACAGTGAAGGAGAATACATTACATACAGCCTTCTTGATACACACAGGAATAATTGCTACATGGTCATGGCTAAGTTTCAGATTTCATGGGATATGGTTTTTGGGCATATTACATGTTTTTCTGCCATCATGACATGTTGCATCCTCAGTGGATGGAGCAGAATGTCAAGAAGCGGACAGCTGTAAATATATACAATAAGCAGCAGACTGAATGGTTGGGGATAAGACTAACAACCCATCACTGTAAGAATGCACTGCATCACAAAAATTTTCCAAAAGCCTTATGGAGAAGACAGATATTTTCTTTCAGACTAGCAAAGAAATTTGTCTAAAAGCAAGTATAAGTGAAACTAATTATATGAGGATAATATAAAATCAACATCAGCAGTGAAATCACAGTGTTACTGTATGTACTAAGGAGTTTGAAAATATTTCAGAATTTCAGTATCTGGGAACAACAGTAACTAAATGGGGAGGCTCAACATGGTTGTAAAATGATGTGTTTTACTTTGTTTTAAGGACATGAAGTACAAGAAACAAATTTACTGAGGAATACATTTTGGCTGCAGGAATGCAGGATATTACATAAAAAGAATTTGAATTAAAAGTTGTCTAGTATTCAGTATCATCAAGTGAAGCAATATCAGTGACAGTGACATGTAAACCAACTTGAAAATTAATAATAAATCATCTGCCATCGGTGTTATATCAATGGAGCAAGTTATTCAGCTTCCAAATTTAATGAATAGTAAGAAGGCACATGGGTGCAGTTCCTGTGCTCTTTGGTATGTGTCTGAAGACAACTGTACATTTTCCATTTAAGCAAACTGCCAGAAAATCAAGAGCTCCTGATATACATGCATTTTCTGGAACAATATGGGAAGCATCCCTGGAATTTAGAGAACCAAGGAAAAAAATGTGATTCTGCCTTATAGAAAATTGTAACAGCTATAAATCTGGAAGAAAATTAGAATTGTAAAACTCACATAAAAGAATAAGCATTAAAATGATGAACAGCTACTTATCTGGTACTGGAGCAGCCTCTCAGCAGCTAGTCAGTTCCTACTTAAGGTGTCCTAGTGAAGAGGCAGTCATTCACATTTGGTAAGTGCACACTGTCTTTAGTAAAAATGTACAAATATTTTGTACTCTTTATTTTTTAAGTCATAGAGGCTGTCATGAAATGGCTCCAGCTTCTATATAGTAATACTCATGCTTGGTGTAAAAGCTCTGCCATAATTTCCAGCATCTCCATCTGGCTAATATCATTCTTCAGAAATTTCCTTTAGAATTATATACCTTGGGATCCACCAAGAGAAGACCTTTCTGTTAATGTACTGCCCAACCATTTCCCAGAACAGTTTAGGAAGTTCCAGATAACACTATATGGAACTCACATCCACAGGCATGTTTGAAATCCAAGACATGTGATGGGATTTGGGTGACATTTTATATTGAAGAGGCACAACAAAAGTGAAGTTTAATTCCCGTCAAAATGAACCATCAGAGGACCCCAAAAATTCATAAAGACATTAATAATCTACTTTCACATCATCATCCACTCACAATTTCACTGCCACTTCCATTCTCCTCTATCCTTCCATCAGCTTGTTTCCTACTATTTTGTATGTCTCACTCACTATATGTCTTTCTTCCTAGTTCTTGGTTTCCTCAATGGTCATTCATATTGTGGCATATAGACCCATTGCTAGGCAACGAGCACAAAATAAACAACTGCAACAGAGGAATGGTGTTTTCTTTGTAGTCCATGCTGAGATGTTATAAGCAGAACAGTTAGTGAAGAGGCAGTCAGTTTTGTTGAGTTAGTTGATGAGTGCCTGAGTCAGTCAGAGAACCGCTTAGGTTTAGATGTTGCTGTTAGAGGCTGTTACCTGAAGCCACGGGTAGTTTCAAACCCAGAGGAAGGGGAAAGTCTGCCATTGGAAGCCGCAACAAAGCAACGGCTATTTGAGAATGTAACAGACTAAGAACATTGGTCTGTGTGTGACAGTGATTGAGAAAGTGTAGTCACGCACTGTATCAAAAAGTCTGATAAATCTCATGATCAATCCAACCTGTTTATAGTAACACTCATACACATGACAATATTTTGCTTCACTTCAGCATATAAATAGAAAATCAGAAAATATTTCAAGAAAGATATTGCTTAATTTGGCTAATGGCAGTATGAGGTATAACTACTGTAGCTACAGGAAATACTGTCTATATACCTGGCCTACAATTCGACGTTCTGTCTCATCCTCTTCCACTTTCTCTTTGTGCCTGTTGAACACTGTATTATAAAGCTGTCGGCGGCCACTGGAGATGCAAATGTAACGCTGTATATACTGCATAGGAGTCATTGCTGAAACAATGAAAATATGTATGCTTTTCATTCTGGGAACTCCTTGTTCCAGTTTTTAGCAAGCAATATACATGGAAAAATATAACCTCTTAGTGAGCACAAGATTTTTAGAGTTCTACAGGTTAGATTTCTTATTAAATACAAAAGATGTCCACAAAATGTATTCTCTGCTTTTTAAAGTGTTACATATCCATACACATGATACTTAATAGAACGAAATTAAAAGGAAAATGACAGCATACACTTATAATTTGTGTTAGTGAAGTTCCATATGGGCATCTCTTGTATTGCAGCAGATATTGAGATAACACATTGGAACATTTCTGGTGATGATGCTGTCAATAGCTACCATAATGCTTTGTTTCAATGTTTCAACATTGTCTGTTTGTCCAACAGCTACATGAGTTGAAAGTCAAGGGATATTAAATTGGAATTCCTATGAAATAAGGCTACTTCCCCCCTTCCCCCAATAATTTGAGGAGTTTCATTCGCAACAGTGTGAACAAAGCTGCCGAAAGGGGTCAGTGCAGCATCTTGCTGGAAATTTCAACTTCCCACTCTCCTCCTCCTCCTCCTCCTTCACCTGGTCATGAAGAAAAAGAGATGGTCTTCATTGTGATATGCTCAGAAAGAAGGAATGTATTTGGGCTGAGGCTGAATATTTTTTCCATATCTACTGCATTACAAGAGGTGCATATATGGAACATTACTAACAAATTCTAAGTGTATGTCAAAATTTAAATTTCTTGTTTGTTTAATTATGTATTGCAGAATATATTTTGTGTACACCCCATATTTTGAACACATCACAATTACAGCATTTTTCCACATACTGTTGAGGAGTCTGCTGTCCAAAGGCAGTTCGAACCTGGAGCTCTGGCGCGAGAAATTTCTAGGTAGATTAAGCAGATTTTCAATAGAACTTGAATGAAGTCTCATCTCACACTTCAGTCGTTTCATCTCTTCACTTATTGGTGGTTTTTTGTCAGGACAAGATTTCAGAGCTTCTTTAAGGGCTCTGCACCTCTGCAAAATATTCAGTTTGTCATGTTAGTACACTGACATAATAATTATATTAGAGACTGTCTCCAGCATCAGCAGCTGATGGGATGAGTGACATAATGCATGTGCAGACCAGGTGCATGCCAGACTCCAAGATGCTCCTTCAACTTCACTTGAACTACTGCCAAATATGCTGTCTCTTATGATTTCTCAGATCTGTGGTCCCAAAAATATACCTGCTTTGCCACTGACCTCATTGATCCTTGAGAGTTTTTGTTTCATATACAGAAACCTGCTGCCATTTTGATCATAGATTTGACAGAATTTTTCAAAAGCAAGTTAAATATGTAGTGGCACCAAGAAAACCTTATGTGGATTAATCAAAGGTTGACTGGTGACATATTTTTTCCCCAAAAGTAATGCTAGTTGAAATAGTCATTGCGCCTTTGAGTAATGGCTATCCCATAGAGTTTTCTATAGCCCAGTAATGAACCAAGCAGAAGTGTGATAATTTTCAGGTTCCCACATATATTTGGAAATTTTTCCAAAAATTATGCATATTGTTGTATGACCCTTCCATATAAGTGGCACTGATGCTGGAAGAACAAAGATATCTTAGTGCCTCTTTCTTAAAGACCCCGACCTTTTCGACAAATTAAGTTCTTGGATAGGACCACTGTGGTCTGCCTGAGACATAAAATTAGGTCCTGCTTACGAACAATTGGATCAACATCTATTGATTTTCTGTCATTATGTTCTAAATATCTTTCATCTTCATCATTTACATTCCACACTTCCCATGGCTTTGCTAGTGGCAAATGTTCACTGTATAAAACAGGCCTTAGCTAATGGTGAATTTGGGTGCAGGTCCATATGATCAGATTTTGCAGCAGTGCCTAATACATATAAATGTGTTAAGCAGTACTGACAATCTGTTAACAAAGGAGTTACACAACTCCCAGAGTCATGAGACAGTCATGAGTCCTGTGGAATTTGGAACCATGAATGACTGTGCTGGTTGGACCCAGAAGCAGTTTACTTAACCTGACCTGGCAATCTGCTAAATGAGCTTGTCATCTGAACTAAAAGTAGCATTTGACAAGACTCACTGAGCCAGCCTCTCAGAAATCTTAACATCTGCTACTGTGTACATAAGGTGCCCATGTCTTGTCCTAATCCCCTTGTCTTGAAACCAGAATAAAGTTTGTAAACATTTTGATGAGAGAAGTGAAATTTCACATTTTCATATTTATATGTTAACTCTTCACACATGTAACAGAAACTTTTTTGTTGGTTGGCACACTTGAGGACTCTTTTGGCATGTAACAATAAGCATACACTCACATAAAAGTATATGAAGCATTTAAAGTTTGCTAATAATTAATAAAAGCCATACATAAAAGACAGTTGCACTGACTGAGCGCAAGTAACTGACAAAGGAAAGTCAACATATAAGTTTTATGAAAAACTAAGCATAGAGGAACATGTTTTTAAACATCTGATTACCAGTAGTGGCATCCAGAACTTCACAGAGCAAAGGAGAAGCAAGCAATATATCAGTAACCTAAATTCAACTATCACTCAAAAGCTGCATGTGGTAGAAAATTCTATTTTTATTTCTGTAAATGAATAAAGAAAGATACAATAGATAAAATAAAAACATCTGTCTGACTGAAATTTTATTGAACAATGTCATCTGAAATGTTGCATTTAGTCACTGTGAACACTTCAGAACTTACAGGTATAGTGCGTGTATACTATGCACAATTTCAACAAACCTTTGGATTAAACTCACTGTCTATAACTTCCTGGTCCAGTTCTCTTTGTAGCTGCTTCAGAATAGCTGCATCAATAAAAGAACTACCACTCTGGCTGGACCTGTGCCCTTCAAGAGAAGAAACTTGCTGGTTGTCTGCAATTTCTACTTCTCCTGGGCCAGCTCCTGGGGTCAGGGAAGGTCGGGCACTGATGTTTTTGAAGTCATTGACCATTGCAGACACCTAGCACCAAGAGATGTCAAATAAGAGTTTCCTCACATCTCACTCACCATTTTATGTAATTTATGAATCCTGTGCTAGGATATAGAGAGATCTGCATTGGTATTTAATATTTAGGTGAAATGTATAGTCAGCATTGTGTGAATTAAAACAGAATGTTTGTACTTTGTCTTTAACCCACTTCCCTTACTTTTTAAGAAAAGTTAATCTAAGTTTAAAGTATCATTGTACCCAATTCCTTCTCTAATAAATTCTAATCTTAGAGGTGTATTTCCATGAAACATCATGCCACTGAAGGCCACCCTACCTCTGTCCTTTATAAATCCCTTTCATTTAAATCCCTTTCATTAATACTATCAATATAAATTTTACATACATCTGAACTGGGAGTGACACTAGCACATTTCAGTGTAAACCCCTAAAATTCTCTACCTTTGGAGAATATATGACTTTTGTTACAGCTGTTTTCTTATTCAGTGCAACACAACACCATAACTGATAGGGGAATGTATATTCAACTTTTAGTTTGGCAGATCATAAGCACAACTATAAATATCACATGAACAGCACTGGTCAGCTGTGATTTCATTCACTATGTCTAATAGTTTCTTAACAGTAATTTCAAGAACCGGATGCAAAGTTTTCCATCCTCAGCGCTGATAAATTTCTAGTTTTATTATTTATCAAAGTACAATAAAAATCATAAAATCTCCTTTACAGAAAATCCACCACCACCACCACATTTGAAAATTCATTGCTAATGTACAGCAGACATGAGGAGCCCCACTTTTATTTTGATTACCATGTTTACTCCAAAAATAAAGCTTGTAAGAACACAAGGGTCTCAGAAACAAATGAACACACTTATAGCTGAAACATAAAAAATAAAGTTTGTTGAACAGTGTAAATTATTGTGTATCTGAAAAATTATATGCATGATGACATGGTAAAATGACGAGTCTACCTTAAGATCTACAAACGGAGAATTTATGCAAATAAATAGTTCACTAGTTTTTTTAGTTATGATTTTATAATTTCTCATGGCTTCTGGATACAGAATTCAAAGGAATTCAGGGTCATTAGTCCTTCTAGAACTGAATCCCTTACATAGATTCTTACTTGTGTCTCTCCAGGTTCAGCAAGCCCCTGAAACTCCTCAGGCTCCCTGGATCCATCCCTGCCTGATTTCTTTCGATGGCGGCGATGCTTACCCCGACGTTTAGGCAGATCCTCTTCTCCATTGCTACCTGACATGTCCATCAGAATATTCACAGAGTCACTGGGGACTGAGAGTGTCTTCACGCTTTGCACTACCTGCTGCTGCAACTGGTTACAGGTATGATACTTAATGCAACTTAGTTTTACCATAAATATTGTACTCCTCTGTTCCCAGAAGGTACACTGAAACATGTGTGAGTAAATAAGAGATATAATGTGTTGTGTCAAAGGCTTGGAACTCATTTCAAAATTTATATTCCTGAAATAAATTCGGGAATTTCATTTTCAGCTAAGTGGAATGAAGTGGGTGGAATGAAGTAAATAAACTTATTTAATTATTTGAGACAGGCTACAATCTCATTACAGATTCTTAACAAATGTGGGAAGCTGACTCAGTTGCTGTCCTGTTCATCTTGCCTTATATATCAAGCAGAAAAATAAAAATTGTTGACTTTTTGGATGTTATCAATCTCCTCTTTTATTTAAAAACAATTACTTACTTCCTGTGGGGTAAGCGATAGTGTAGTTGGTTTAGGCACTGTGCTATAAGCCGAAAGGTCACGGGTTCGATGCCTGATGAGGTCACTGGATTTTTTCAGTTTACCTAACCCTTCCAGCTGCACTGTGGCCCTTGGGTCAACTCAATTTCTAACAGAAAAAAAGTGCCAGGAATCTTCCTGGGGGGTACAAAGTGACCGGTGCGTAAGCCTGACAACTTCACTGACATCTGTGAGCCGATTATCTACAAAATGTGGGAGCACTGAAGTCTCAGGACCCCGTGAGCCTCCACAGCCTATTACAGAGATAGTTTTACAGTTTATTTTTTCTTTTTACTTCTTGGAAATTATCCATCATCCTATTTTTTACTTAAAAACAGAATGGGACATAACGAAAGCATGGGCTCACATCAGACACTCTCCTAGGCATATAAAATAAGCTCAACATAAAACCCAAAAAAAAAATCAGTTTGTCAGTTTTTCCAGGAAACAGGTGTCTCTGAAATGTGTATTCTTATAGCCTTTATAAACTTCTGTCAGTGTGAAGTATGAGGTTCTATGAGAAA
Organism: Cryptotermes secundus; assembly: GCF_002891405.2. NCBI lineage: Eukaryota > Metazoa > Arthropoda > Insecta > Blattodea > Kalotermitidae > Cryptotermes > Cryptotermes secundus. The sequence continues at coordinate 2,666,982 of NW_019739229.1, forward strand.
GTTCCTGAACTGTTATTGTTGTAACTGACTAGGTGAAAGAAGATGTAGGGGGAGGTCAAGGTCACACTTCTGCAAGCCTGTTGCATCAGTCTGCCACGTGACACTGCACTTCCAGGTGCTTTTGGAGAGTGGAGAAATCGATGGGGTCACTGTATACATTCCCAAGAAGACTATTTTTAGAAGTAGATGGCAGCCAAAACTGAGTAAGTTAAGCCAGCAGTTCTTTCCTTGCCTAGTCCAGGAACTTTCCAAAAGCACTGCAGCTTGTAGGTTGAGTTCCAGGATGCAACTTTTGCAACTGGCATTTTTAGAAACATTCATGAGGGTACTATTGATCCTCAGCTTGTTTTAATGATAGACAAAGCAGGAGAGTGCACCAGTATACACTGCATTGGTCTCTTTACAATGAAAGTCTCATCAGTAGAGGACAGCACTGTCATGTTTCTCAGAACTGAATGTGTTTAATCCTCATCTGTAGGGAAGCTTGAAACAAAAAAAATTATGAAATAATCGATGCATTCTGGATACCTTACAGATTACAATCTGGAATGTAATGTGGAAGGTGAACTTCAGCATGTCACAGAATTTGTTACATCAGTGCAAAATGCCTTGACGCTGTAGTATGACATAAATTAACACTTTTCGAGAATGAAGAGAACCTTCAATTAGATTATGTGGTATCAGTTGACTTTCTCATTAGAGAGAAGCTGGACATCAGCTGGTGTCATGTGCTGTGAACAAGTAGTCAGTAAAGCTCTAATCTAAGGGATAAACCTCTCAGTATAGCCAAAGCAGTATACAGGCAGCAAGCACAGGAAGGTCTCTCTATCTTTTTTTTTTGTATTCATCTTGTATGGATTACATCCTTGTTCTGTTGCAAGTCAGAATTTATTTGAAAACTGTGAATCGTTTAAAGCACAATAAATCACTGTAAGTCGAGGTGCAAGGGCCATGAAGGCCCATCCCTTATACATTAATTCATTCATTCATGAATCGTTTAGACAGTCGGGTAGAATTTTATGGAGCTGTGCAAGACTGCATGCACATTAGACTGTGAAACCACTGTAGATGATAATTTTTCTATTGATTTCCTTAACTCTCTACATCCCAGTGGTTACTAATCATATATGTACCACCCACTTCAACACATTACATCTCTGCATTCTGCCCAAAGAGTGTATTTGTGTGTTCTGTATGGTTCTCATAATAAACAGTGACTGTTTCCCTAAACTGCATTAACCGGTTGGTCTTTATAGCAGAGACATAATTCTTTTGAGGTACAAATTGAATTTGTATATATTATTTTGAAGCAATTCAGTCTTTAAATGGTTAGTTTTATCACAGTTGACTGACGAAAATTTGGTCAAAACCATACATAATTTTAAATGTTCTGTACAAGTATCATACCTTCTGATGTACACTTTTATCATTTTCCTCAATCTTCCCACTTACAGCTCCTTTTTTTTTAACACTGATTTTCTTCTTCTGGGGAACGTGCTCATCCTGGCCTATTTCAACTGGAGATACATCTCTAGACAGAGAATGAAAGGCGCTTGTAGCTGGTAGACCTAATCCCTGCCAACTCAGGATGTCCTGACTGTGACTTCGGCGGAGATCAAGTAGAAGAACTGTTCGCTCCCGGGTTGGATTCAGAATGTGTGTTGGGATTGGGTCAGGGGTGACACAGCGTCGAAGTGATCCTTTGGTCATGATGCTCGCCAGAGTAGGAGCTGGGGTCAGGGGTCTTGAGTCAGTGTCAGTGTAAGGACGAAAAAGTTCCTCTGGGACAGCATCTTCCACATCATCATATGGAGCAGGAAGTGAGCCCTGAAGGAAACCTGCGTGAATTGCAGCAATTTCTTCTGGAAGCAGGAGTGCTTTCCCCTCTGTAGCCTGTGACAGAAAGTACACCATTCTGCATATCTGATTTAATTATATATTGTAAGATTTGAGGCTTTCATGGCGCTGACTATGAAGAAAGCAGTCTTCTGGGATTTGGCACCGTGTATATGTGGTGTTAACCGACGTTTCAGAGGAACGTCGGTTAACACCACATATACACGGTGCCAAATCCCAGAAGACTGCTTCCTTCATAATTTAATATTGTTGCATTAATAATTCATTAAAGTTCACGTGTTCAAATCTGTGTCCCCAAAATGTCTTAGAGTACATAATTTTTTTACCAATTTCAATATTCTAGATATACATATATAATCAATGTTACATATGTGCAGTTCAGCCTATATAACTTGATATCAAGTGATATTTTTAGCATACATAAATGACACTGATCTCTGCAACACCATCAATTGTTTTGAGACCAGCCAGATGTATCAGACTTGACAGAATCCATGGTGACATAGTATAAGGGTTGCTCCAAAATCACAATCTCACTTCTTAAATTAATTTTCAACCTAGGTTCATTACAGCAAATATATCCAGATTTATGTAAACAATTAGCGGCCTCTGTAGTCTAGAGGTAACATTCCCACCTCATGACTCGTGGTACGCAGGTTCAAATAGCTGGTGGAGGTCGTCGAATTTTTTAAGGGCGGAAAAATTCAGGGAACAAGTCCTCCGGGAGGGACTTTAAGCTGTGTGTCCCGTGTCGTAACTTTACAGCACGTAAAAGAACCTCATATCTCCAAAGGAGAGCACTGAGCCAAATTCCAGGATGTTTCCTGCCCAACAATAGTCTCTAAGGCCTCTGATAGATGGGGGAAGCATTATAGACACCGCTAAGCAAGTGGCCGAACTCGCTTGCTCGGCGGGACTGATGGTATGCACCATTTATCGGTAGGGTATAGAGACTGGTAGAATATCATAGAGGGAAGCACAATGGACCAATACTGGTCTAAGTGCATGGGGAAACCCACCCTCTCCAATAACTAACTAATTATGTAAACAATTCCTGAATTTGAAAAGGTGACAGTGCCTTCATTCCTAGATCCAGGTCAAGGAAGTTTCTGTTTATTTCAATCTTAGCAATGCTGTTTCTTACACTTTACATCAACATATGCATTCTGGTTACATGAATTTCCTTCGTAGTTACTTACAATTACTCCTCTGGAATATATCTGTCACCATGTGTGGCTATAGTTATCTCCTGTTATTGTTCTGTCTGGGATCTGTGCTCTTTAACATATTCATCGGTGCAAAATAAAATTAATCAAATTCTACAGTTAATCGAATTTTCCAGTTACCATCCTTTTGCTGAAAACATACAAACTGTCCATGACATCAAGCCTAGCCTGTAAAACAGTTTAACTTTTCTGTCTAAAATGGGATATGTGAATATCCACAACACAAAGCCCAGTGCAAAGCAGGCAAAAATAACCACTACACCATTCTGCTTAACATAAGTAATAATAAACAGTTTTAAAAAATTGTATTATATGATTAAGAACAGGTTATATAGCCAGAATGAGTTCTCTAACAGTGCCAAGATTCATAACGTAAAACAGAATTATGTTCTTACATTAAATATTTATCCAAAAATCAGGAAATAAATAATATGGCTAAGAAAATATTAGGCAAAGAAACTAAGTAAGTATAGTAACTGGCTATGGTCTGGATAACCTGGGTTTGATTCTCAGTGGGAGCACCATGTCAAGGCCTCTTCTTGGGTTCACCCAGTCTCCTATGTAATGGGTACGAGGGACTCTTTCTCCTAGGGTAAAGCAGCCTGGGCATGCAGCAGACCACTCACATCTCTCTACTCTCAAGGTTGAATGAATGAATGAATGAATGAGTGTATAAGGGATGGGACTTCACTGCCAAGGTTGAATGAATGAATGAATGAATGAATGAATGAATGAATGAATGAATGAATGAATGAATGAATGAATGAATGAATGAATGAATGAATGTATAAGGGGTGGGCCTTTACTGCCAAGGTTAAGGACATGTTTGAGCTAGACTTTCACTCCACCATATGTCTTCAAGTTGTCAAGCTTAATTGAATACAGGGACAACTTTAGTTCTTTAATTAAGCATCTAGGAAACTAAGCTGAAATCCAAACATTCAATAGCCTTGGGGGACAAATATATTAGGGATTCTCAGAAAACATTTTAATAGTAAAATAATTCAATAAGTCTTCAAAATATAAATCTTCTGAACTTACTTCAGGATAACCTCCCCTACCTCTACTTTAGATCACATGTATTTTGAGTATTCATATTCCTGAGAGAGTGTCTACAAGAATATCATCCAACAGGAATTTATATTTCATAATTACTGCTTACCCATGAATCCTTTGCTCTCTTGACAAGATCTTTAGCTTCGTAATCTGCTGGATGGTTGCAGAGAATGGAACATCCATATGGAAAGGGATTGTACACCCCTGCAAATGGGCGCAGTGTGTATGGCGCTGGACATACAAAGTTTGGGAACTCGGCAGAGTTCATCTGCATGGAACATACATAATTTTATGTTTTGTAAAATTATAAATCATACTAAACCTATACAAAACTATTAGGCTTATTTTGGACTCTATCCATCGTTTGGTATATAGAAGACAGTGATTGAGACTAGCTCTTCCTGACGGGCCCAACTGAGTAGGTTTATCCTGCCCCATCCACCTGAGGACAGAGACACATCCAGTCTCTGAAACGTTGTGGTTTTTTGTCTTCTATATACCAGACGATGGACAGAGTCCAAAATTAGCCTAGTACAGCATACACCATCGTCAGAATCCTTTCAAGTCTATACTAAAGCTACTTAGGAAGAATGTATAAAGAGATTTTTCTTCACAGTCTTCTGCAAAAGAAAATGATTAAGCAGGAAAATATTCCCTTCTGGGAGGGTCATGATGCCATTTAGAATTCCAGCTACATTTTGGAGAAATGTACTGACTCAAGCTTCAGAGTAGAATAGTCTTAAAATTGAGGCTAAGTTCCCTCCAGAACATTGACACCACTCTATCAGGTCTTATAGCATCACACCCCAGAAGACAGGAATCTCTAACACATACCTATAGAATTGTTTCACATAGAGCAGTGGTCCTTAATTGGGGATTAAAGCCTGGTCATGTTCGTAAGGCTTCATCTGATACTATAATAAAAGAAGAGCCCTGCTAAGAAGTCTACACCAGCCAATGGCTCAACAGTGAAGTACAAAGAAATAAACTGTAAAACAGAAAATCCCACCCACCCCTCAACTTTTCTTATATACACCTACATTGTATATAACTTGGATATCTGCATGCATACACAGATATATTCATATATTAATATTCTAATAATATAAAAGCACTGTGAGAGGAACACATTGGAGAAACTTTTTGGCATTTGAGAGGAAAGTTTAAGAATCTCTCATGCAGATATCTGAGCTACAGATAACATACTGTCACAGATATAAATGAAATATACCCACAGAATGGTGAAGCAACCGCACATCCTATCTTCTCTCCCTTTAGAGCAGTGGTTCCCAAAGTGGAATATCTGACCCTTAAGTGTCCGCGAAGGTGTGCTGTTCTTTTGTTGTATATTGTTGTTATATATTGTTGTGTATTTTATTTGATAGTGACAAATGGCAGAACTGCTGTAATGTTTATAGTGTTTCAGAACAGCTAATTTCTTGCTGACAGTTGTCACTTAAGATGTTGAAGTAGGTTTCTTTTTGTTCACTGCTAATTCACCTTACAGCACAGCACTGACCTCTTCCAGAATTTTGGACTGCAGTAACTTGTGATTCGCACCACGCTCTGCTTCTCATCTGGTTCTGCATGCACGCACACTCAGCGCTGATTCCAAGCACAGAATGAGACGAAGGTTGTCCTTCCTTTGCCTTCCAGTCATAGTTTTATACATGATAAAACTCCAAAAATGTTCTGGTCATAATGAGAACTTGGTGATTCTCTGATTTTCTGGGAGAAATGAGAACAAGAAAGGGGGAAAGGATTCTTGAAGTTATGAGAGTGAGAGGTGTGCACTGGCTGAGCTGCCCCACCCCACCCCACCCTTTTTTCAGTTCAGTAACACTACATAATTATTAGTCAATAAGGACAATTCGATGGGAAAGGAATTTTAAAGAAAGCATGAGGTCTGTAAGATAAAAATAATTGAGAAGTGTTCTTGGTGGTGAAAAGGCTGGGATCCACTGCTTCAGAGCAATCCAGAAACCCATGTTATAAAATAAATGAATCGGGCTGAGAACTATAATCATATTCATTTGACAGTGCATTAGAACATTTTCTCTAAAATTCTCTCACTTTACTGAAAGTGTTCTTGGAAGCAGAAACTTTGTATTTATGCCATTATATTCTCCTTTGACCTTTGTTCCATAAAGTTTGTCCCTACCTCATGTGCCCAACAGATATGAAAATACTCACTGGCTCCTGTCGCTGCACAGGTTTCCGTACTCCTTCCAGGAGCCCAGTTTTACTTCTCAGAAACATTGTACCACTTTGTCAGTCCTGAAAAATGTGTGCTGTTAGTGTTTACATAGGTAAAGGATGGTGTTCAATATTACAGTAAAGTCTAAATACAGAAAACTCTAGCCAACCATGGATTCAAGTATTCATGGTTTCTAATTTGTATCCAGTGTTGCCAGTATTTCGTCCTATGCAACCTGTTCCTCCAGCAGCCCACATCGGGACAGATCACTCCTGTCTGGCTGCATCCACTGTTCCCTCAGCAGTATGCCCTGGATCGGCAGGCAGCATACTTCATGATATAAATGTAACCAGCATAACTGATTGCAGGGAATGCAAAAGTACCGGCCAGTTCTCCTACACTACACATATCAATCTACAACTTCATTTAGAGCCTCAGCAAACCCATCAGGGTTAGGCTGTGTGGATGCAGGTCCAAATACCTCCATCATAGCCCTGCAAGTCATAGGAGGAGATGAAAAGGGAACCCAGTCCCTGGGGGTACAACTGGGCCACAATGTTCCTGGGAGATATAAATATGGAGACATGGTCCTCCAAGTTTGGGGCGTCTCAAAACTGAGACAGCAAAATATGATCACGAGTCCCGCAGGACTCGGACCCGAAAATGACTGCGCTGGAGAGAGCGAGCGGCAACTGTAAATGACAGACCCTTCCTCTCATCAGAGAGAGCGTTACATAAGGACTATGACCGCAAGTGTTCAGTTGAAAAAAAAACTGGTGGGCGTGATTCTCAAGGGGCTTGGCGCCAAGACGAACTGATTGGTGGTAAACCACCAGTCGTAAAGTAACTCTGCCTCTGACTCTAACCCTGACTGAGCTTAATCAGGAGTTGAGAGTTGATAGGTGGGACAGAAGTCAGTTGAGACTGGGTATCCGGTTCAGGGGAGTTAGTTGAGCCTTTACCAAGCAACGACTGGTAGAAACTTAGCGCGCGCAGTACTGATTTATGGAGTGTAGATTAGTGAATGTGTTATAAGTTCACAGTCAGACAGGAACTCAACTACACCAGGTCTTGAATGTATTTAGTGATTTGAACGAAACGTGTGTTGGACAAAGTGGATTTTACGGAGTTCACTTTAGTAGTGCGTGCATGGCAAACTCCCGTTTGGCGCAGGTGGTATCGTTGAACTTTGCCGCCCGGCCGCGGTTCTGTGCAGTGCCGTGCGAATCAATAAAACAAGCGGTGAACTTGAGTGTACACCAAGATGGCCAACGTCCTAGTACCGGGATTCAGGAAATACTGGAGACAGAAGCTAGTATCACTGAAATCTCAATGTCATACCGTCACGAACAAATACCCAGAAGCAACTTCTGTAATACAAGTACATACATAAAGTACTCAATGACATTGAGATTCTTGCCGGATGCACACGGATGAAGTGTGGGACCTCTATTGTGAATAGTGTGGAGGAGAACAGAGTAAACGTTTGTACAGGTTTAGATGGGAAGCCGCATTTTAGCGCTGTTTACGTTGTTTACGGTAACACTGAATGAACTGAAGGCCTTCTTTAAGGTGAGTTCACGGGCAGGACAAAGTGATGTAATGAACAAAACCTCAGTGGAATCAAAGGCCCAGGATGACGACTTCCGGAAGTAAAGAGGTGTAAGATGATACCTCACAGATAGCCAAGAATTCGACACAACCAGCCCCAACACCCGCAGCTGTCAAGCTGTGTCCAAAAGCGCCAAAAGCAGTGTTGACTCACAACCTCTTCGGAGAATACGGTATTGGTATGATATGTTGGGATTTTGGACTTTATCCATCGTCCTGGTTTTTAAGATAACAAATAAAAACACGATGTTTCGGAAACTGGATCTGTTTCCGTCCTCAGGTGAAGGAAAACACCTATTCAGTTGGGTCCCTTAGATAGAGCTAGCCTCAATCACTGGACCAGTGACCCAACTGAATAGGTGTTTTCCTTCACCTGAGGACGGAAACAGATCCAGTTTCCGAAACGTCGTGTTTTTATTTGTTATCTTAAAAACCAGGACGATGGATAAAGTCCAAAATCCCAACATATCAGTGTGTTATACACCATCGTCAGATTCCTATAGTAACTATGGTATTGGTATGTCTGCAGCTGTTCCGTGGTATCTGCCCCATGGAGACAGAGGGTACAGAACGGTTCCCTCCTGGCTGAGTAATCCGTGCCTACTGGACTGTGAGTGACACGAATCTTGTGATCTCACTCATGGATTGTTAATCTTATTGAGTTTGCAGGACTGCTAAAACTGGCTTAACGTTAACAAATTAGTAAGAAAAGGAGCAAATTAAAAAAAAAAAAATTAAATTTGAGTAATGCGTAGTAAAAATTACAATTGTTGGTTAATTTACATAACAAACTAGGCTAATGTAGACCTATAAAACCCATCAAATATAACAGCTCACCTTTGCCTTAACTCAGCTCCCGAAATACCAAAAGTCCGGGCAGTGTCGCACAACTCATCTCCTAATTTCACAGCGCTACCGAAGCTCTCAGTTCATGAATTAACGTCAGTGTAACCCCAGTATGGGACTCTGGCCGTTGTACGGTAATAACCCACAAATGCTATCATGTGTAGTTACGTCGGTCAGGCCTTAAGCCATTGAATCGTAAGTGCATTAGTTGTTCACGAATACAAACGCCTGATATTGTTTATTGATGTTGCTATGGAAACAACTCCCCTTCGTCTATTTTCTACAACTTTCATAGTGAGAAACGTTAAGGCAGGAATGTCATATCTTGAAACAAGTGTTAAAATGGATTCGTCTATTTGAGGCCTGACCCACTGATGAGAAAGAGCTACACATTTAAACCCGAAATTTAAACGAATTTCCCCCCCCCCACCAATATTCGTTTATCTTAGCCTATGGAAGCAAGTAACAAGGAATTTAGAAAAGCAAGCGTGGATTTGAACTATTATTATTCTTGGATCCAAGATAGCTCATTCGGTACAGCGACTCGTCTAAGGGCTAGACGACTGAGAACTGGAGTTCGAGATCTGGAAGGAGAAAGAGACTGTTCTTTTCTCCAAAGCATCCTAACTATTAGTTACTGGGAGTTTATTTGCATGGGGTAAAGGAACTGGGGCGTGAAGTTGACAATTCGTCACCTTCTAGTGTCATACGTCTTCATAGCGTGCTACTTAAGACACGGAGACTTTATGTTTTATATGTTGATTCTTCACCCTCCACATCAGCATGGGGTTTCCTCTAATATATGAGCATAACCCAGGTTTCATATCATTGGTGTTCCCTCCTTCGTCTCCCTACACCACTTCAGTCCGTTTCACCCTCCACCTTCCGCCCTTCACCCTCCCGGATATAATAACGAAAAACACGGTCACCCTGTTAACATGTGAATCTGACTGATACCAGTCGAATTAATTTTGTGAGACAAGCATTTTTATTTCAGAGCCCAATCACACCAAACTCACTTCCCCAGACATAGCTAAGTCAGCTGTGATTGCGTTAAGTTTAGATTATCTTAGACTGAANATTTTACAAAGCGAAGTTTTGTGTGTTGGTGATTTCTTTTTCTACTATAAATGCCTCTGATGATGGCTCCGTGGTGAGCCGAAACATGTAAGGCAGGTGGTGACGAGGTGGAAAACTTATAAAAGTGTCACATTTGACGGANTTTCCATCTAAGACCTACAAACATATTACAGTAAGTTTAAGGTCTTTCATTCTGGTCCGTCACACTAACNCCAAAGAAGTAACGGGATGCTTTTAAGCCATTTAGAAAAGAAATGGGATGCCATCCCGCCGAATCTCAAGCCGTGTATATATGAATTAAGTTAACGAAATCACCACGCTGTGTTCATCTGTCTGTTCTTTTGTATCTTGCTATGTCTCTCTCCCCTTTTCACTTTTCACTCTGTTGACGCTTATGACCAATCTTGATGCGAAAACTTTGCCTTTCGAGACCATCCTAGCGTCGCTCCTTAATTTTTTAAAAGCTGTACCAGCGACAAGACTGAAACGCGAATTTATGATGGAGCGATATTGAATTGGAAATCCCGAAACAGTGGTTAGCAATAGATCTTCTAAAGATTTCATTTTTACATAATTCTGTTTGCAAGTCAGCGGTTACCAATATGGCGACTGCAATAAACGTTGTTATAATATCGGAGAAATGTGACTCTGGCAGGATGTGTCTAGGTTACATGTTCTTCACAGAAACATAAAGTAAAATAACCACAATAACAGCAGGAGATTTGAAGATGCTGAAAAGCAATCACTTGGAATCAGACTGGAAGTACCTACTTTTGTCTTCGCTAATCTTCAGTCCTTCCCGGAGAGTGCTGGTGTACTGCTTCAAAACGAGCCACGACCATTTCGTTCGACATTCTTTCCAATTCATCATTTATGCTGGCAGTGTTGTTAAGTAAACCGCAATCTAATAAATTCATATACTCGTATAAATACAAGTAAACAGATATGTAAAATTAAATAACTCAATACATTTTGAGGACCATCACTCACTTTTGCCCCTATATCGAAAATATCTCTGATTTGTAAGTAATAAATATTTTACCAAAGAAAATTAAAATAAATACTTTACTAAATAAAATATAAAATACGACCTGAAATGAGAGCCGGGGTAGCACAGTCGCTATAGCGACTGCCTACGCACTGGAAGGCCGAGGGGTCGAAGTTCCGAGTCCCGGTAGGGTGAGAATTTTCTCTTCTCCTTCTCGTCCAGACAGGCTCTGGGACACACCCAGCCTCCTATCCAATGGGTACCGGGGGCTCTTTCCCCAGGGGTAAAGTGGCAGGCCAGTGAAACTGACCACTCACCTCCAGCCAGTGCAGAAGTCAAGAAAATGTGGATCTATACATCCACTCCCTTATACGCCTTCATGGCGTAGTGCTTAATTAGTTAAGCACAAGGACAACTTTACTTTTTTAATTTCAATAAGACCTAAAGTTTGTGACGATTATATATAACACATAAATTCACCGAATCTCCAGCATGCCTTACCTGACTTTCTCATACTCAGCTGTGAAGGCAAAGTTGGCCCTGTACTTAATTAAGAAATTAAGCACTATGCCATAAAGACGTATGAGGGAGTGGACGTACAGCTCCACCATTCTTGACCTTTGCACTAAATGGGAGTGGTCAGCCCCTGCCACTTTAACCCTGGGAGCAAAGCACCCTGACGCTGGGTGGGCACCAGACGTGGTCTGAACACAGTGGAGTAGAAACAAATATATTCCCCCTGTAGGGAATCGAACCCTGGCCGTCTACCACGGTATGTGGTAAGAAATTGGGCACGCAGTAGCGTAGTGGTTGAGGAGCTATGCTACAAGCCGGAAGGTCGCGGGTTCAAGTCCTGATGAGGTCATTGGATTTTTTTCAGTTGACCTAATCCTTTCAGCAGAGTTTGGTTATCCTGCACTATTGATTCTGCAAGTATGCTGTCTCAGAAAGTGATTTCACTACACCTAAAAGGATACACTTGAACAGACTGGTAGCTCCATGTGGCACAGATTCTGCTGCACCATCACTTCGAAAACCTCCTGAACCTTCATTACATACACCTTCCTTCAATACCTTGCCTTCAGTTTTAACTCCTGAAGATGACCTTTATGTCCTACCTCCCACCAGAACCTGAAGCAGGACTCTGGTGTCCTCTTCTGTAACACCTGTTCCTATCCAGGCAGACAGCACTTCCTTTCAAATGTCTGCAGTCCAACCATCATCAATAGCAGCCAACACCTTTGCAGTGAAAGAAAACTCATTTCCCATATGTTCTGTAAATACAAATGCTTCTGATGGAGAACCTGGCATATCAATCATCAAATTTCTTCAACAAAGCCTACAGCAAGGCATTCTCTGCTAAAAGAACTTAGTTTGGCTTTGCTTTCAGAATTGACACCAAGGAAAAGAAATTTTATGAACATATTCCCACAGAAACAAACAGAAAATAAACAGTTGGAGAACAGTAGGAACAAATAAGGGCATGTCAGAGGACTCATGATACAAAAATCCAAAACTGAAATGTGGTGATACTTGAGCAAAGACTAGAGGCGATTTAATATATTTGGTTCTTCTCTTTTATTTACAGTTTATGATTTATGGTTAGTAACAGTGCTGAATGGAACCTTGATCAGCAAGTAATTAACTGGAAATTATGTGAAGGAAACATCTGCAGCCTAATTTGAAACATCCCAGAATTTGGCTGGTCGGGCTTTGAAAAATGAAAAATTTCAATCAGAACTGCCAGTACACGGGGCCAATATGAACCTGAGTCCTCCAAAATGTGAAGGAGAGCTATCCAACCAATCGTGATGTTCAGCTGTACATATCCGAATAGTATGTAGGTCACTTCAGAAATAATGCGGACAATTTTTTGTTTATGTCCATGTTCATTTTTTTTAATATCTCTTTACAGTCCTTCAATATAGTCCCCCTGCTTCTTAATGACCAAGTCCCAACGTGTGGGAAGCTTTACTATTCTATCCAGGACACCATCTTTGTTTACCTGTCGAAGGCTCAGGTACTGCAGTAGAAAGCTCTTCCAGAGAGGGAAAATGACAGCCTCACATAGGTTGTTTCAACTTTGAGAATAAGTCGAAGTCTGGTAGACTCATGTCTGGGCTGTAGGGAGCATGGGGCAACACCTCCCAACCGTATTGGCACAGCTTTTCTGTTACGACTTTCCTGATGTGTGGGCGAGCGTTGTCATGGAGAATGACCTGCCCAGCTTCGAGCAACTGAGGTCGGTTTTTGTGCATTTTTCTGCGCAGATTTTGCATAAAGTCACGATAATAAACTGCTGTGACTTTTCCCGCACAGAACTCTGTCTGTCATGATGATTCCTTCATGATCATAAGCAAAGATCATTTGTTTGACCTTTGATTGAGATCATCGAAATATTTTTAGTCATGGGGAAGATGGTTCTTTCCACTCGGACTGTGATTTCAGCTGCGGTTCAAAGTCTGTAGATTTTTGTCAGGTTTCTTCCACGTAAAGTTTCGATCTTAATGTACAACCTTTGATCTTCAACAGTCACAATACCCAACCGTGCAGGCTCAATTTCTAACTCACGTTATTTAAGAACAGACTACATTATAAATGAAACAAAATTATGCATTTCTTTCTGTAACTGTAACTGACGTGAGGCTCACTGTTGTTGCGTCATCTAATCTGCAGCGTTGCCAACCTGTGCATTATTTATGAAATGACCCACGTATAACCATTATACGACTAACATGCACAAGGGAGGACTGTTGCTTTATCAGCAGCCACATGCAAAAGTGGGCAAATTAATTCTTCATTCACCTATTATATCTGACAATGCTGAACAACATATCTTTTATTCCTGCAGTGATCCAAAAACTTCACACAGATTAATTTAATTTAATTTTAATTTAATTTACTAGTAAGAAACACACTAGTAGAAGCTTACATAGCTTCAGTGACAGAAGCCATCAGGCAGACCACTGCATGCTGCCATCAGAATTGGGCACATGTGGCAAAAAGCACTGTGTCTGTTTTAGTGAAACAGCGGTATTTAGGATCTGAGGTTCTCACAGCAGTGGTTATGAAGAGCTCTGTCTTCCAGGATATAACAATATGTTGTCCCTTCAACTGCCATTTAGAAGAAACACATCACCCCATCTTCAGTGTCAGAGAATAAGCCAAGCAGGACACAGCATACACCATACAGAGCTACAGACTATACATGGTGTTATACCCAAAGAGATAGAGCTCTCAGCAACTGTGGCATTGTGCACTTCCAGCTCACAGGCTAAAAGGAAAGCCTGATATGCGAGACTGATTTGTGTGCACAAAAATTTCTTCTTGGACTACCACATGAAGACACGGCTGTAGAAAAATACAACAAACGCAAATCTCCAGTCAGCAGTCAAACTCTCCATCAAAAACTGAGTAATGGGGTGTTATGAACTCTTATTACTGTAAATAAAAAAATACCTGTGTTAACAAAATCTTAACTGTAAAATTCATTGAATTCACAAAGGGGAGGTTGTCCTACCCTACAGTACTGAATGGATCTACAACAAATTTAGCACGGCAGAAGGGTTTACCATAAAGTTGTCATGTAGACCAAATGTCAATGTGTACTGTTGAATTATAACCTTTTTCATGAAAACCAAAGATGACTCTTTCTCATAATGGTTCAAGTTATACAGAATGAACGCGTGACATAAAGTATACGTGTCTTAACATCTACAACTTTTCTTGAAAGATTTTTTTATGAATATTCACTTAAATATAAGAATAATAATTTATAATTATGTGGAGTGCAGTAGGCCTGTTTATGGCACTACAGATTTCTATCTGCAGTACATTAACATCAAGGCCAATGCAGTATGCAAAATAACCAACAATGCATTTGGAAAATGGAATGCATGCTTCCACCTTTGTATATATGAATAAGATGCATTGCTCAGACTCGACAATCTATTGTCTGTGATCACCAGCCAAGTGGAATCTTTTAATGTACACCTCACCCTGCCATTTAAGTAGTACTAAGATAGTAGTGATCAATTCTTAGGCAATGAGTGATGATGTTTCAACTGCAGAAGTTCCCAATGAATCTGAAAGTTCTTATGAATGGTACGTAAATATTTAGAGGGAGGTGACTGATAAAAATCCAACTGAGTTTTAAAGTTGGTACCTCCCTCTTGAACAGAAGTCCAAGTATTACCATTACATCAACCTGCCTGGTCAGACACCACTGAAGCATTTAACCTGCTTTACAGTTACAAAATTTAAGATAACAAACATGCCATTTTTATTGAAAACTCGGAGACTAAGTACACTCAAGTCTTCCTCTTGCTAGTATGTATGTAGGAAGGTAACAGAATAGGGGCAATAAAATATGAAGGCCTATACAGCATACAATATTTACTTCCCATTTTACAATTAGCATAGTACAATTATGTTTTGTAATGCTTCACTGTGAAGCTTCTTTTGGTTTAGTAGTACACAATGTAAGAACTCTGGTTAGTGGAACAGATCGCTAAATCTACACGGAAGGCACTTCATCCCTGGGGTTCCCCTATCACACAAAGCTGGCCATGAAATATCTGATAAAGTTTACATGTGACACCTTTTCAAAACAAGAAACACGGGTGATGTGCCTAGCTGTATCTTAATTAAAATATCATAAGAATAAATTATGCTAAAGAACATCTGTGGTTAATTTGTAAATATTTAATAACTGACCATAGTCCTCTCCTTCCAACCTTCTCTCATGCTATGAGTCTACTTCTTTCCACTAATTTGTCTTACCATGCAGAGAGATTAGAATCGGCAGTTTCATAAACCATCTACAATGGACATATTTCTACATTGTACAGATACCACAGAAATACCAAAATTTATTCTGAAGGGACACCTCATGGATGCATAGCAGTACTATATTTACAAATACAGTCAATAAAACATGACATAAACAAGCATGTAAACCAATATAACATAATTTTTGAACTGGTGCTAAATAATATAGAGCATTCAACAGCTGATAACCATAAAATCAAAATGTGCAGATAGGACTTGTGTACCAAGCAGCCAGCAGTCAAAATCAAAGTGCACAGACTGCAAAGAAACACGAGAAGTCAACAGTGAACAAACAGTGAAAGTGCAAGGTTTCACAAAATAATTTTAACTTATAGGGAATAGCAGAAAGGATGACAACATATCTTAATATGTAAATAATGTGAGGTACCAGCAAAACTGTGAAACAGTGGAGGTGAAAGTAACCACATACTAAAGGTACCAACAAAATGTTCCAAATCTACAGAAAAACTCCGTGAAAATAATAGTGTATAAAATTTAAATTCTGAAGCTGTGTTAAGAACACAGGACCAAAGGACTGACAATGTTGCCAAAATATGTCTGAATGACATACAATTGCATTAACTGTAGATGGTTTATGAACACTGTAAAACAGAATACATCACAGAATATTACAGACAGCATTCAACTACTTTTTTATTAATACTTGCCATGGAAGACCAGTTTTGCTTCCAATAAAAAGACACTGATGCACCTTCTACACTGTCCTACTACTGTTACAATTTACTTTATGATTGTTCACCTGCCTACGCAGTGACTGTAAAGTCAATATGCTCCTGTATTAACATTTTAAATCTGCTGTAAATGACTTAGATGACATTTCTTAATACAGAAGGCTACCATGTACTCAACCACACATTCTCACGTGACAGTTAAATCAGAGCAAAACTGTTTGTGCATATTTTTGACATGACAGTATTACTGCACACGCACGTCATTTCCAGGACATTACTGCATGATACTTTGTATGAAAGAGTGATTACCTCTGATGTCTGGCCAAAAAAGTCACCTAAAATTTGTGTAGCTAATTTGAAATGAAACATGCAGAGCATAAGGTCATTCTCAAAATCTCCTTGAACTTAAAAGGAGCCATCATATAGCTCACTGAAAGCATCCCTCACATTGAGCTGGAATGCAACATCTCTAAAAACAAGGCAGGACATCTACAAGCATTCCATTTATGACATTTTCTGAATTTAAGTAAGTGACATTAATAGTAGGTGCAGAGTGCCTTCTACAGCCTGGATTCTGTCTCCATCTTCAAGTAAGAGACTACTTAGCTGGGCCCAATCAATAGAGCTAGTCCCTATCTCTGGGTCCAGGCTCAACTGTGTAAGTTTTAACCTGAAGACAGAGACAGTTCAGTATGCAACAGAATAACTATCGTGATATTTTATAAAACATCATTATTAATAAAAATGAAGAACTCAAATTATAAGTAGACAAAAAGCTGAACACTAAGCACAAAATGTCAACATATACAAGACACAGCAAAAGAGCCAACCAACAGCCAGCTCCCATATTTGATTTTGGTGTATACTCTACTACATATCAATCATAACAAATTTAGGCACAATAACAAGCAAAGTATGACATGAACAAATGGATACAAGTCTAAGAACTGAGGTTCTCAGGGTGGTGAGTATTAAGATTAATCTTCTGACATGATTGGTAGACTGGTAGAAATGGTTCACATGGACCTCTACGCCAAACTGCAGAGTTATCACATCCTAGGAGACTCTATTATTAAAGGGATGTCTAACCACACATTCAATTCAATGAAACGTTAACAGGGGTTTATGAAATCTAAATCTGTTACAAATGTGAAAAAAGATCTTGTTACAATGATGTTCTTAGCAACTCCTTGATCAAGCATACACTGAAACTGTTTGTACAATGCAGAGACTGAGTGCAAATTTAGTGTTATAATATTATAAAATACAACCTACTACAATTATTATGTTTTTGGCCATTATCCATCATCCTGCTTTTTATTTAAAACATTTCAGAGACTGGATTCCAGCTCCATCTTCAGGTAAAAATGTACTTAGTTGGGTACAATCAATAAAGCTAGTCCCTATCTCCTGATCCAGGCCCAACTGAGTAGATGTTTACCTGAATATGGTGACAGAATCCAGTCTCCAAAACTGTGTTTTAAGTAAGAAAACCGGAAGATGGATAATGTTCAAAAATACCATAACTGTATTGATATACCATCATCACAAACTTTTAATCCTATTTACTAACCTTGTGTTCCTGCCTGTATCTTGCACAGTACTGGGAAAAACATACCAAACCCTTGGTCTACATATATACATATATTATTAGTTTTCTATGTCATAATTAAATGTATTTACAACCACATCCAATTGATTTGTGCCAACATACAGATTCCACAAAATAATCTTATAATTCTACCCTTCATTTTAAGGCCACTTGCAGACAAGATTATGCACACCAGTATCTGTAACTGCAATAAGACTTGAGGTTTCATTCTGGTTCATATCTCTCCCACATTCCTTGTAGTCTTCTGGGGTAATCACTGCCGACGGTTTTGAATGATGCTACACCCAGAACAACTTTACAAGATCACAATTATGGATCAGATATGTCAAATATCTTGAGCATTACAAAACACACCCCATAAAAATCTTTCTTCTTTAGCACTGTAAGAAAATTAAGATGATTTAACATGTGGTCCAGATATTAAACACACTCCCTAATTTCCTCTGTGAAAGCACAGAATTCATACTGTAGGGAATTTCCAGAACTGTAACAAATAATTTTAATAGTAGCAAATAACCAAACAAGTAAGTCTCTGATCTCAGTCCATGCTTGAAAAGTGAAATATTGCAAAGCCACATTTCAAAACTACTAAATAAATAAAGTTACCTTACAGATTAAAAAATGACATTGTCTTTTACTGAAGAGATCTACAGCAGCTGCAGACAGTCACCAGACATTCCAATTCATGGCTGTGTATTACTTCACATGCTGCCTACTGTTTCTGTTCTTCAGCAACTTCAGACAGCCCATAAAATTTTGGCTGCAAGAAAAACCGATCAAAATGATTAGGTGCTTCACTTCTCTTTCATTCAATTCCATCTCCAACACTGATGAACCAGAGATGCTCATTTTACAGACATTTCAAAAAATTTGTTACAATAAATTTGTGACAGACTTCTGAACACTTTTATGAATTTAAGTTATTCATGGCAGTGAAGAATTGGATAACGAGTAGTTATGATTCTGTGTGTGTGTGTGTGTGTAGTAGTAGCAGCAGTCGTCTAGTGGGTAGTTACCATCTACCAGACTAGATGGTGCCATAACGCACAACACCATAATCTAAATTTTGCTAACTACTTAACACAAAATAACCAGATATTTTTGTGAAGAAAAATGCTGACACTGAAAAAATGTACTATTCTAACATTTCACCAAAGCAGTATTTCAGTGCTCGCTGTCCATTAAGATTCCAACTCCACCAACAGAGAGAACGTGTTTTGTAAAAATTGGTTTCTCCATCACAAATTCCTATTGACTAACATGAAAAGTTGACAGCAATGTAAATCTGCCCACTTCTAACACCATGTATATATTATTAATGAAACAGATGATGTCATATGCAAGATTCACTTTAAGGCAGACACAGACACAGCAGATAAAGAATGATGCAAATATGACACGATTCCTGTTTTCATAGATATAATGTTACTGAAAACAGAACACATCAAACTCAAGTAGCAATGACAACTACAGCACTAGGCCATAATCTCAGCAGAGCATGCAATATATTTCACAAACAGAACTAACAGAATATCCACTTTAAAAGAATGTACTTTCAGGAAAATTTCATGTTACCTGAAAGATTCTAAATAACAAAAGCAATAATATGCATTATTATTCACCTACTGCCTGACATAGTCATGAGGACTTATAAGTATCTATTTTTAAATTAAAAAAAAATCTGATTGGTTACATTTTGAACATCTTCAAAATGGGAACTGAATAAAGACTTCATCCTTCTCACCAATAAAATATTTGTCTTTTTACAGTTTCAGGATGGGTGGCTGAATACCCTTAGGAATGAAAATATAATTTATCTTTACCCTGTTACAGTAGCAAGCTGACACACAGTGGCAACATATACATTCATTATACAATGCCTATAACCTAATGAAGTTAATATAGTTTCAGTGTGTCCTGAATAGTGGTACCAACACAAGCACAATGATGAATTATATTTACAAAAAAACACAAAAATTCTTACTTGTCACCAGCACAACTAAATTTAAAAGTTAAACATTTACAAACTAATGTTAAAATAGTTAGAAAAAACACATGTATACAACAGTAACATTTAATTCAATATTCAATTCAAATTCTTAGAAAGTAATTATATATGCAGAAAGAAATTCCAGAGCAGACAAACAAAAAAGGAACTGAAAGTTCAGTAACTTGTACATAACAAATAAAAAGAACTGCATACAACAAAGCAACAATTTGAAAATAAAATTAATCCCACAAAGCATGCTCAATACAGTTAAGTATCAGTTATGAATGAATATGCAGTAATATCATAAACAATCACTGCAGTTAAAAAACTGTAAGGCTCATCACTGCAAAGGTAAATTACTGCCAATGAAACCTATGCTGATTCCATCCAACTCAAACCACACCATTACCTATGTCCTTAGCCATCCATATTTCAGTGGTTGTGAAACAAATTCCCTTACTGTGAGAGTAAAACACAAATTACACAACAAATTGAAATATTTTTTTGTATAGCTTTTATTACAACTACAAACATAAAACCTGTGCTAATGCATGCAATTGTACCAGTTTCTGTAGCTATTGCATGCTGCCCTCTTATCAAAATCCTTTATTAATACAATCTTGGTACAGGGAATGGCATTGGTGGCCATCTTCTCAATATATGTGGTTCTATGAAGGGTATCACCTCTATGTCTCCCATGCCAACCACTTACAGTACTAAAGATTTGGACTACATTAGCCATATAGCTATTGAAAATAAGGACAAGCTCAGCAGCATTCAGACAGAACTGGATCATCACTGCATCATCTATCATGTTACAGGAACTGATCACAGAGTACTCGTTTAAAAGGGGATGTTCTTCATCATTTGTTCCACAGACCTGCTTTCAATAACTCCAGAGATATAAATTTTCACATTCATTAAGAAAAAACTGTGCACTGTTTTATGTAAAGAAACAATTTTTTAAAGATCTTGTCTATACAGACAGTTATAAGAGAAGAGAAACCTGCACAGCCAACACTTTGTACAGCCATGATCACATTCTTCCACATTCATTACTCCAATTCACCCTACCATTCAACACCACATTAACTACACAACTAAAAGTGCCGTTAACCGAGAACTAACTGCAAGAAGGGGCATACAGAGGCCAAAATACAAAATAACAAATTTAAGTTAAAATGAAATGCTATCCTTATTTGTGCTTCTGCTACTCCTTCACTTTCAGTAACAGATTTTCATTTTATAATTCTTGCGTTTTATTTAAAAAGTTCCACTATGCTGTACTGCTGAAACAGAAAGGGAAAAAGGCCTGCCTGTAACATATCAATACAATTATATCTCCTTTGCCTACATTCAAGTTCAGTCAATCTTCGAACTCCTCCATGAATAATATTAACAGATAAGTGCTTATAAGACCACTCTCATCCTCTTCACAACCAGTAAATTTCATACATTTCTGTTAAGTTATTAAAGGGGACCAGAATTAAATGACTTATAAAATCCAGCTGAGTAAATGCAAAAGCAGGACTTGCTGCTTTCACTGCAATAAAGTGCAAGTCACAAACCAGGAGGAACACTTGAATAAGAGTATGAAAAATGAGAAAACATGGATGATTTAAGAAAACATCACCTCATGATGTCCTAGCCAAACAAAAGACATGCACTGACTCGACCATACTTACATACATTCACAGGATTAGTAATGTAAGATGAAGTCAAACTGGAAGATGACAAGCCATGCTTTCTCTCTTAATGTGGGTAAAGCAGGGTTGTCATGTGACTTCCGGTACCAACCTTAATGGAGGAATCTGGAAGTCAGTGAAGTTAAGTGATATAGAATGAAATTCCACTTTATCTACTCCCTATCAGAAATACTGTCCAAGTCAAGTTTAAATTCAACCTATAACAGATACTACAGAAATTCAAGGGGTGAAACTATAAATTATCTACAATAAGATGACAATACTATTGCTACATTACAGAAATTTAAACACACAGAGGACAATATGACACACACATCCAAAGGCCTTTTTATCTGTGGTATGGATTGCGTTAATGCCAGCTGATGTGTATGATGGTCACTACAGAACCAATGCCTCCAAGTTTTTCTTGGATACCATTACAGGTATGCAAATCTAACTCGTACGTCGAATACATCATGCCTCTAAGGACTTACATTCATTTTTCCACATATTCACCACTTCACATAAAGTCTGATGGCACAAAGCATGGACCATACAGCAGATATAGCAGAAAAGTACATCCAAATTCAGAAAATGGTCTTTATTGTGAGAATGCTGATGTGGGGCCTGGCACTGTCATGCTGAAGAAAATATTTTCCTTTCAGCGACCTCACAGTCAAAATTTGTGTCTTCAGCTTCTTCAGTGCCTTCACACAGCAAAAACTAATTGTGTGTCCCCTGTTCCAGACATCCACACACAAGCATATCCCCTCCCTTGTAGCAAATGACAGAATACATGATTTTTACAGCAGATAGCCAATTGTTGGCCAATTTTTGTTTCACCATTCCACAGACTGCCACTTTGGCTTGGTTCATTGTGGTACACTCAAGTCTCATCTCTAATGAGGTAACTGTTCGGGAAATTGTCACCCACAGTCTCGTATCACTCCAGAACATCAGCACAAGCCCACATTCTCCGTTCCTTGTGATACGGCATTAGCATTCATGCAACAAATCTGGCACACAATTTCCTGCATCCCAAATTGCCTCTAGTTTTGTTTTCAATGCATTATGGCCTATTCCCACTCTCACATATACATTCCAGGCCTTAATAAGCGAGTGTTCCTGTAGCAACTGATCCATTCTCCCCTCATTTTCTGCCATCACTGCAATGTATGGACAACCTGGTATGTCCTTCAGCCCACTACCATCACTAGCATGCCTCACCCAACATCTGTGATCACATTAACTGTTATGTCCCCACAAATATTCTTCATGTCAGTGAATCTCATCCTCTATTTTAAAAGACTACTATAACCCAGTCACCTGGCTTCCAGTGTTGAAACCTGAGAGCCATTTGCATTGATGTTTACATTTTCACCTGACGATACATTCTGTACGCAACATTACATGGCCTGGAAGAAAACCAGGAGGCATCAGGTTTTGAGTGACCCTTCTAAGGGTTCACAGACAAAGGAAATGCATTCTAATGAAGGCAGTGACTGAAAATTCAACTAATTCAATGGAGCAGAATTCTTCAAAAGCTAATACAATCTGATATAAGGCTTGCTCAGAAAATAAAAATCAGCAAAATATGCATATGAGGAAGGACACAAAATATGTTGGAAAGAAGTGAAGGACTTGCACAATGAACCTATCACCACCTACAGGAAATACAAGGAATCAGCACACATCTCTGGTAGCTCATCCAATTAGTCAACCCAAATTGGATATCTCTCCCATCTGGGCTCCCAGCAATGAAGTGGAAGTCAGCAAATTACGACTCCATATAGTTATATTGTATTAGAAAGTTACATTTTTATGTTGGTACTATACAGATGTCTAACTTAAAAATTGTTTTTAATGTCTATGTTACATGCTACTTGGTATTTAGAAATTTTTGTATGCTTGAATGTTAAGCTTCAATGCTTGCTGCGCCTATAAATATTTACCTTTGTTTCATTTGTGTTTCTGAAGGTCAATAAACCATATTTTAATAATTTTATACAAAATCTTAACAACCACTTTGTGATATTAAAGTGTGAATCAATATTACTGATTTTGCATTATAGATGGAACATTTGATAGACTATAAATGCAATTCCATTTAGATTACTAACTGTTCAACCACTGTGGATTTCAGAAATGGGAGTACTGTATCACAGCCATCCTCAGTAAAGTATTTCAGTCTGCCCCAAAGCCGAGCAGACTATGCAAGTATACATCAGTAGAGGCAGTGACGCTAGGCATGATCTCCTTTACAAAGCCTGGACTGACAGAGGTCTTGTATATAGTGCAAAAGGAAGAATTTTTGATAACACGCTATTTGTGCGAGACATACACTTGACAAAAGGCCACCCATATGAGACAAACCCACACTCTCATCAGAGAGAATGTTACATTAAGGACTATGACCGCAAAAGGTCCGTTGCAAAAACAAAAAATGGTTGTAAGCCTCGAGGGGCTTGGTGCCAAGATGAACTGATTGGCGGTAAACTGCCAGTCAGAAAGTAACTTTGACATTGACATAGGAAGAGAAGTTAACACATACTGCATCCATACTGAGCCATACTAGGCAAGACTTGTGACAGACTGTGGAATAAGTAATTACTGAATATAAAACTGTGAAGAAATAGGATGCAGGCTCTTCTTGCTTTCTTACTTTTTGGCTCTACAGGCAAGTCACGATTCGCTACTGGGGGTCCAGGCAATAAGGAATTCAATTGAAAGAAGTAGATGCTGCTAACAATATAACTGCTGATGGAGGAAGTCCAATTTGAACCACAACCCACCAAACCGAGACATTACTCGCTTAAGAAATCTACGAGTACATCCAGCGAATTAACAATGCTGAGTCTCTCAACCTGTGGATGTATGTGGGTCTGGTCTGATTTAGTTATGAGATCAATCAAAAGTTAGACACTTAGAAATGAACAGTGAAGGTTGGTTAGTTTATGGGGGAAAGAGATGGGGTGCAACACCAGCAAAAATCACCAAAGCAGGCATTGAAGCTTTGATTGTTCTATTCATGTAAATAATGTGCATACAAAATGTGAAGTTCAGTGAGTGGTTGTGGTAGCTATGAAACAAAACCTGATCCTATTACCCAAGATACCAGCAGGAGGTAAACTGAAATAAAATACACTACTCCTTACTCATATGACTGAACCATTCGTTTCACATTACCAGAGTAAAAATTCAGAGTTCCTCCACAAGTATGTGGTGGGAAAGACTGTTAGTTACTTAAGAGTTTAGTGGAAGTTACACCCAGTAGGATGAATTCCTTAACAGTGGTGTCAGCAGCAAGATACAAGGACCACATAACAAGCCCTGATTATCCCACATATGTAACAGTGTTTAGGGTGGTAGCCAATGCCAATTGCTAGCACTACAGGGGTGACAGGGTGATATCCATCCCCTTCATTATAGTGACACAGGCCACAGCTGAGGACTGTTTGGATACTTTACCACCAACCCACACTCTGTACTGCAGGTGTGTGAACAGCAGCTGGTCATCTGTGGTGCTAGGCAAGAGGAGGCCACGATACTTCGAGGTAAGTTTCATATGAATTTCATTCTTTTTTTACTTACAGGCATGCTCTTATTTGTATTAATGTCATAACCAATTCTCCCCCCTCCCCGAGTAGAATGATCACTGTGTTTTTTCTTTCATTTACTGGAACGTCTTTAGGAACAATTGTAAAATAATTGTGCCTAAAGATGTTCTGGTTGCAGTAAACTCTGATTAAAACACTGGCGTTTTAAGAAACACCGAATCCATTTTGGATGATGATGTAATTTTGGATATCGACCCTAAAACCTTGAGCACAATAAGCAGTATGATAGCAAACAGCAAAACTTTGCTGTGGAATGGACCTATCGGCGTCTTTGAACATTCAACTTTTGCAAATGGCACAACAGAAGTGATGAAAATCGTAAGTAGCTTGACACATAAGAGAAAATTGAAATTTACCAAGCAGAAAAAAAAGACAATAAAACCCCGTGGTAGCTAGTTATTCAACCCTCTATTTTAAAATCTGATGTTGGGTGATGTCTCAAACAACTTATAAGCGCGTTTCAGCTTGAAAACCAGAAGTTTTAAAAAGACATGCAGTGCACATAGTACGAAAAATTAAACAACAGTGCGCCAAATACAAGTTTCCTTGTAATTTTAACCTGCACAGATTGGGAAGTTAAACAAATAGCTTCAGTACCATGATAAGGGATTGAAAGGATCTGTCAAGTAGTTTTTTTGTTTCTATATGCCTATCAGTCAAAAAAACTAAAAGTGGTCTACATCATCGGGTTTCTACGCTAATTATTAACTAAACTAACTGTTGGTTGTGCATCTTGTATGTGATTACATAATTCCCTATTCCAACTGTTGGTTGTGCATCTTGTATGTAATTACATAATTCCCTATTCCTCCAGGAACAGATCCATGATAGCACCCTTAAATCATCCTCCCCATTAACTGCAGAGTTCAGGAAAGGAAAATCCATCCAACTATTATATTAAGTTCGGCCAGAAGACGAATTCTGTTGGTAGGGATGAGCTTAGCAATCACTTCCATAATAAACAACACTTAGAAGATACAAGAATTTGTAGATAAGTCTAATATTGTTCTCCAAGAGCACTCCACACTAATGGTTTGCAGCAATACCAGCCATTAAAGAATTATCAAGATTCATCATTTCACCAAAATGTATGGTATTCACTCCCTTAATGAGAAATGTTAAACCAGGCTCGAAAATACAAACCACAATTCTAAAACACAGTATTTACAACAAGTATATCAGTCTACAGAACAAGCATTCACACACTCCATTCAAGTAACATACAGCTTGTAATGTTATGAGACAGTCGCCCTCAATGGCCGCCACCCTCTTGGACTCTGTTCCCCACATTCCCAGGAAGACTGCAGTGCAAAAACAACACCCTACACCAGTTTCTGAATACTCTTAATTACTACAATTTAATCTAATACTGTGAGATTATCTGCAGGACAAGCAGAAACACAGCTGTTCTGCTATGTGCAATCATTGCATCATTAACCCAGCACCCTGATGAGTCAGCGACAGTGAAAAGAGAAGATGGTTAATCTCTGGTTGTACTCACACATGACCCTCCTTCGTGTAGGACCAAGATCCATGTACAATACAGCATAGGGCATTTCTGTATGAATCTTATGTCAAGTCTAACTCCACTACAATAGTCAAAGAAACTTCAGAACAAAGTTTCCTGGAGTCACTGCGACCTTCAATATATTTTTAATGAAGTGTAGGTCCCTGCTTATGAGGCATCATAAAAGTCACTTGGTTCCATAAAATACTAACCCAAGAGACAAAACCTTAAATAAGCTACGGCCTCGCAATCACACAGGATGTGTGTGTGGCTGATTCGTTTTCTTGTAGGCACCTTTCACAAGCTGGGTTATCTGTCAGTCCCAATTTGAAAAGGTGTCCTTTTAGGTGGCAGCATCCAGTAAGTAATCCTACCACCCATCTTAGTTGATCTCTGTTTCATCTCAACAGATCCTTCATTCTTGAGGCAGAAGGTCCTGCTATAAAACCCTTTGCTTGTTTGAGTCTATGTCTTTATAACTACAGCTACATATAAATACCTGAGACCTGCCTTTGTAAATGGGAGATAAAAGGAAAATGCACAATAAAAATGGTGTTAGAGCATGCACAGACCTGGAACTAAGATAGAAAAGGAGGTGGAAATTTTATGCAAGAAACCAAGTCCATGAAAACCAATACATACAACTAACTGGAGAAAGTTGTGAAACCATTTTTGCCTACAGCTAGTGCCATCTGTGGAATAAAAAACTGAACACTTGGGGATAATATCTTATAGAAAACCATGAAGAATCTGTCAAATCATACTAATCTTCCCTCTGAGTTGCTCACCTCATAGCTGATTAGGGGAATCCAGATGGAAGAAATGTCCAAACTTGGATGGCTAACTGGATGGTTAAGCATGCCATAAGGGCCAATTCCTTGTATTTCCTATATCTGCTGCTACTTTCAATTTCCAAAATCCTAGCTTCATCCCAGCTTATCCTACGACCCTCTTCACAGGCACGGTGGACTAATTTTGATTTTAATCGTTGAATGTATAGTATAGGGGAATCCAAGATTAGGACAATTTTCAAAACTAAACACACTCTTATGAAGTTCATTCACGAAAACAAGCTGAAAAGAGATCATCAACAGACAGCACAGATCATCTACAGCATTCCCTGTGAATGGGGCAAAAGCTAGACTGGTGAAAAAGGCAGAAATCTAGCTGTGCAGCTCTGTGAAAACAGGTACAATGTCAAAGAAGGGCTTCTAGAAAAATCAAAATTGGCCCAACATACCTATGAAGAGGGTCACAGGGTAAGCTGGGATGAAGCTACAACTTTGGAAATTGAAAGTAACAGCAAATATAAAAAAAAACAAAAACAAACTCCGTGGCCTGTAGTCTGCAAGTGAACTATACCAACAGAGTGACTGCTGCTTGTCGCGAAGTTACTGCCAATTTCTGCGGATAGAAGGTGTCACGTGGTCAGTGCAACGAATCCCCACAGTCATTAATCTGTTTTCTAGACTAGAACCACTATTTCCTAGAAATAGTTCCTCAATTATCCTCATGAGGCCGAGTATACTACATTCCAGACCCACTACTTGTCAGAAAATCTGGTAGCACCAGGAATCGAACCTGGGACCTCTGGATCTGTAACCAGGAACTCTGACCACTAGACCATAGAGGCGGTCCAACAGTAGATACAGGAAACAGAAAAAAATTGATTCACATGGCATGCTTAATGAATTAAATCAGCCAACAGTTCGGACATTTATCCCATCTGGATCCCCCTTATCAGCAATGAAGTTATCAACTCACAGGAAGATCAGTATGATCTAGCAGATTCGTCACATGTTTCTGTAAGACTTTAGTTCCAAGGGCTGTTTCTTATTCCACAGATTGTGTTAGAGGTATGCAAAAATGGTTTCACAACTTTCTCCAGTTAATCCTATGTACTGGTTTTCATGAACTTGGTTTGTTGCATAAAATTTCCATCTCTCTTTCTGTCTTAGTTTCAGGTCTGTGTGTGCTTTATCACAGTTTTTATTGTGTAGCTTTCCTGTTACCTCCCACTGACAAAGCCTAATCTCAGGCATGATGTCCAGTGATTGAGGTTACCTCTTTCTAAGGGACTCAACAGAGGATGATGGACAAAGTCCAAAAACCCAGTAATTCATGTTTTAAGAGATTTTTTGCCACCCTGAAACAGAAGTGCTTAACATGCAGAACCTTTCTATTTCACAAAAGAAAAGAAAACAATGCCTGTCAGTTGTGGGTACAAGAGATTATGTAAGCATCAGAAACTGTTCCACATCTTGGTTCAGATAATACTACAGACATTGAGAATGTTGAATTAATCATCGTTACTTTCACGGCTACAACATAGCCACTTCAAACAAGTTAGGAAACACTCGCTTAATACAATGTTCAATATTCAATCTATTATTATTGCCTGTAGACAGCATGGATCTGCATAGTGGTATATGGTGGGACTACATGAGGATATGCACCTTCATGAAAAAAAAAAAAGTGAAAATATTTTGAAAGTTTTAATTGTAATTTCTTGTTCCTCATCATGCATCACTTCAGCAATGTCAAATGTATGATTACGTGTATCCAGAAATGCGGGGGGGAAAAAAAAAAACTCTTTGTATTGGGAATTCTGAAAAGTACTCTCATTAAAACCAAACAAGAGAATTATGATGTAAATTGACACAGTATAAGAAATGCCACTGAGAACTAATTTCTTCTTAATGGCTTTACTTAGCATATAAGGCTTCGTCTATGTCAAAAGAACTTCAGAACATGCATAAACTCTAATAAATTATTAAATGTGTATTTCACCAGAAAACCCCCAATCCCATTCTCCACACAAAAACAGTGACTTTCATGATGTTCAATTTGATTCAACTGTGGTCAACATAAATCACAGGGAACATAGTGGAACAGCTTACCTCATCATGAGCAGATGTGTCTTGTTGTGATCTATTTGCCTCGTCTTCATCATCAGAGTCTTCTTCTCCAGAGGAATCGCCAGAACCACTGCGCTCCTTTGCTTCTGCCAAAAAATTTGTAAGATCTTAAAAAATGGACGACTAGCTACAGATTCAGAGGTCAGCTTGTTTTGTTTTCTTCTGGTTTGGTTTGTTTTGTTCTGGCTTGGTTTGGTTTGGTTTGTACTGTATCGGTTTGGTTTGCATTGCTTTGCTTTTTGTTTTTGTTTTGTGAGGAGGCATGTGCATGCACAAGGATCTCAGAACAACTGGGCAAGTGATGTAGACTCAGTTGTGCAGCCTTTCTGTGCATATTTTAACAACAATATGCTATCCAATTTCTTAACATGTCTAGAGTACTTTTTACAATTAAATATGTAATTATAAATACAATTTATTTGTAACAAAACAACGTGTATATTATTAATATAAGAAAGGGGATGTGCTGTCCTGCACATGATAATCAGTTTGAGTAACAGCAAGAACACTGTGATACCTTTCATAGCAGATCTCAAGTCATTTCCATTTATTATTATGGAGAAATTTATGTTCAATTAATGCAATTTCACCATGTGCAACTTTCTTTCAGAACATCCCTGTCACACAAATTAAGGAATACCAATACTAAAAGGGCCTAATTTTTGTCGTGCACACATACTGAATCCAATTTATGTGGAAGATACTATGCTACCTGTCAGACCTACAGCAGTGAATTGGTGGCATAAGACTGACACTTTGGAAATTACTGTGACTAATGTATGGGAAGAGTAAAATACAGTTTATTCAGTGAAATGCAACAGGATACCACAATACAGAACCAGACAACAAAAGCTCAAATGCATTCCTTTATCTCCTTTAAGCCTGGTATAACGTGATCCACAACATAACTAACTACAGATGAATGATTAAGGTCCAATTCCCAAAGTGGACAACTTCTTCTCTCACCACCAAACACAAGCTGACTTGGCACAGCAGCAACAGAACAAAGCTGGAAACTCATCTGTTTCTAGTGCTAAGGTTAAGAGCACATAAATGTTTACTTCCATTCACCCCCTGAGGTCCTTATGCACAGGTACAATTTAACGTTCTTTTTAGTAGTTTCTAATAGTTTTATATTATCTCTAAATGTTGAAGGAATCCTTACCTTTGCTTAGAGAGAGATCAGTTGGATTTCCCATATTGTTCTGTTGAACCCTGGCACGAGAAAGTGTATCGTAGCAATTGAGACATACTCTCAGTGGCTTGGAAGACTGGCTAGGTAGGAGGAACCTTTTATTCGAGCAGGGGCCACACACCACAGCACCACATTTACGACAATGATGCTAAACAAAACAGAGGAAATGTCTTGTAAAAGCAATTCTTTATCATGTTGGATTTGAGGTCTTCAGAGTTGGAAGTTACAAGAGAACGGTCTTCTGAGTTGTAACACCGTGATATTTTGGAGAAAGCCTGATATTTCAGACGAGCAGAGCAGGAACCATCAAAATCAGAGAGAAAGTTGCTTAGCTTGCTGCATGCATCCACTGGTCCCTGCTTGGCTTACTGTCCAATTCTTTATCAATCTGACTTTAGCAAAATGTTAAGCTATAAGTAAACAGCCTGTTAAAAGTAAATCTTCAGGTAAACATGTGTTTACTAACTCCATGGCGATGAGCCATTGAGAAGCTAATAGTTACTAAGCTAATCAACAAATTTTCTGTATTTTATGGAACCTAAAGTTTCAGCACCACATTCAGAAGTGCCCACCACTGGCACCTATCTTGAGCCAAATGATTCCAGTCCACACCCTCATCAAAGTAGCCATGTTTGATGACCACACAAACTAACAATACTACTGTTTTGTATATTGTAATGCTGTCATGTAACTAAAACACTTTTTTGTTTAAAGGCAGTACACCCTCAAGGCTGACGTTACTGCCATCTGTGAGCCAATTGTCTAGAAAATGTGGGAGCCTCAACATCTCACAACCCTATGGGCCTCCACGGCCTGTTAAGGGGATACCTTTACTTTACTTACTTACACCCTCAAAACAAAGCAGGTTTAGAGGATGGCTTCAGCACTCATATTATGAGCTACCTGCACTGTAAGTGAAACTGACATTAACTAATTTTGGAACCTGTCTTATTTATGTACGCAGTATTTATGCACTGACTAACATACATATGTGAGCTTTAAGGTGTACTTCACATTTATGTTTCACTGATGCTACTGGACACAGATCATTGTAAATTACTCACATTTACACCTCATTATGAAAATATTCATAACACTGTTACTTTGCTGGGTGCTTTTTTAAGATTTAACTACTGTAGTAGTGCTGTTCTGTCACAACTGTAAAACAGTTCATGAGTGTATCCATCATCATTTGCTTTACACAGGTTCAGGGAAGCATCCAGTTGCTGCACTGTCACCAGATACATATAAATTCCCCTTCAGTGTTAATCTAGCATATCTCATGTGGATCCTTCCATTTCCAAAGCCACCGTTCAGAAGTTTTGAATGTTTCATCCATGCCAAGTTAAATTAAACTTTCAAAATTACCCCAATCACAGGAATTCTTTTATTATTCTTTTGTACAAACCACTTACACAAACACTCATCTACACAACTGTTTTCACAAAGTCTAGCCTTCTTGTGACGTCACTCGCGAGACCACAGAGTTCACATGACCCCTACTTCTTGTTGTGCTATCCATGTCACACTATTATGTTTTGGGATAGAACACCGTGTAGTCCACTGAAAATCAACCGATGTTTCTGAGGAACATATCGCCTCCATCTTCAGGGATGAAGAATAAGCTGAGCAAAATACCAGTGTGAAATCAGATGGCAAGTGGCCTTCTTCATTTGTAGCCATTCACTGCCTTCTAGGGAACCTACAACTGTTGGTTCTCTTATTCGTCTAACTGCGTACTGTTCCTTCTGGAATTCCGCACTTGCAAAATAAACTAGCTTCTGATTTGCCATTCTCAACTTTTTCAATCATTTTTTATTTTTCTAAGACTGTAAAATACTTTTTTTTGTTGGTTGTCATTACTGTAGCACTACACACTTCCTAGTAACAGTCAGTAAAATGTGGTAGTTTTTTGAGACTGACTCTTTGTAATTCCTCAGGAGTATTTCCAACCACCTTTGGCTGGACATGTAAAAGGAATACTCATTAAATTTTGCTGTTTGAACAATATACACTTGATCATCGACTTACGACCGACTTCCGTTCTAACTGACAGGTCGTGGCCATATATTTACAGTAGAACTTGGTTATAACGTCATCAAAGGGACCTAAAAATAGTGTCGTTATAAACGAATGTCGTTGCAACCGAAATGGGCACTTCCACAGTAGCCTTATGTTAGTCACGTAAAAATCTACCAAAAACCGAGTTAAAATGTTGCATTTTTTAGTGAAATACGTAGTTAAGAACAGACCAACGTAACATTAACGTGGAATTGCCCAAATGTGTAATATCAAAGACATATTACAGTGCTTTTCACTGACAATACACACCGCACTAATACTGTATATTAAAGGTAGGCCCACTCACCAAATTACAGTAGATTACATCAATTGTTGTGCCTTACTGTACCTAGATACGAGTACAGTAATCAGTTATCTTCATCTGTTTCCTGTTACTTGCCCAATACACACTTTCTAAATTACGTTCAATGTCCATATCAGAGAAATTCAGGAATGAAAATGACGTTACATACGAGGTTGATGCATTTGTGCATGTCGTACTAAGCAAGGTATAAAAACAGTTGCTTTATGAGGAATTAGTTCATACCATTGAATATGTGACGCAATAGACAAGGTGTCGCAGAAACCGATGTTGCTATAACCAAGTTTTACTGTATTAACAGTAATTTTTAATCTTTCTAATCTTTTTATCATCTTTATAATTTATTTTAAAAAACTTTTACATTTTAATCATCTTTTATTTTTCATTTCTTTGTGGTCGTAAGTTGCATAGGTCATAAGTCGACGACCAAGCGTAATCCCAAGATGAGAGAGTGTGAAAGGAACCAGCCTATTCTTAGAAGACTATGGACTCTACACTCCACACCCACACAACAATGAATGTTGCAATACAGTCTTGTTCTGTAACTAAAGCATTTCACAGAAACCTGTACAACATGGAACAGGTGTAACTATACTGGAGGGCATGATCAAAACAGCAGTATATCTGAACCTGCAGTATAACAAGGTCATACCAAACTGACAAACAACTGAGTATTAATAATCGTACTTCCTTCAAAATTATCTTGCTACTGACTACTCACCCTCCTATTGAGCACAGTGAACTGTGTCTTCTTGCAATGCATGCAAACAGCTGCTTCTGAATCTGGGACCCACACAGCAGCATGGACCTTAACTGCCTTCTTTCCACCTTAAACAATGATGACATATATGTGTGTGTGTGTGTCTGTGTGTGAACTGCAAAAAGAATTAATGCTTAAATGTCATGCCAGGAAACATGAGTATATACAAGGTGTGTCCCAAAAGTCATGAAATATATATACATATATTTTAAATTTATTGATGATATCGGTACAAAGTGTTAATATTCTTCAAAGTACTGTCCATGAGCATCTACATATTTTTTCCACCGACTCTCCCATGCCCGGTACACCCCCTCAAAGGCCTCAACAGGAACCTCATTTAAAGCTGTTGTCACGGCCACTTGGATAGCCTGAATGCTTTCAAAACGGCGTCCTCTGAGTGTAGTCTTGATCCTCGGGAACAAAAAGAAGTCGGCCGGAGCTAGGGTGGGGCTGTAGGGTGGCTGCGGCAGCGTTGCCACGTGGTGCTTCGCCAGGAACTCATGGACGAGCAGAGACGTGTGGCTGGGCGCACTGTCATGATGCAGCCGCCAGTTAGCGGCAATGTCTTTTCGCACGCAGATGACCCTTTTCCTTAATCTCTATAGAACATCCATGTAGTAGGGAGCGTTGACGGTCTGTCCTTGGGGTAAAAACTCTTTGGGGACCACACCCTTGGCGTCGAAAAAGACGATGAGCACTGTTTTCACTTTGGATTTGCTCATCTTCGCCTTCTTCGGCTTCAGGGAAGCCGAGGTGTGCCATTCAGCACTCTGGTGCTTCATTTCTGGGTCGTACTCAAATGTCCACGTTTCATCACCGTTAACAACACAGTCTAAATAATGAGGTTCAATTTCCACACGTTCCTTCAATTCACTCGCGATCAACACTTGATTGGCCTTTTGCTCGTCCGTCAACAATTTGGGGACCAGCTTGGCACACACTTTTCGCATGTTCAATTCATCCATAACGATTGATGCACAACGGTTTTTGGAATGTTCAGCGTGTCGGCTAACAACTGGACAGTCATTCGACGGTCAATATTCAACAAATCACGCACACGAGTCACATTTTCTTTGGTTTGGCTTGCTGATGGCCGTCCAGAGCGGGGGTCATCTTCCACTCCTTCCTGGTCCTCCTCAAACTTCTTCACCCACCTTGTAACTTGCACATATGATAGAGCAGACTCCCCGTAGGCTTGCTCAAGCAGTTCATGAGTTTCAGCAGCTTTTTTGCTGAGCTTTGTGCAGAACTTGACCGCCCAACGTTGTTCGAAAGTATCCGCCATCATGCGCCGTGACGTGGTCACAAAACACAGGTGCACTAAATCAGCGATACTGACGCCTCCGATGCTCAAGCAGACTGACCTTGGGCGCGCTGTGAAGCTAAAGGCCTCCCCCCCTAACCCAACCAGTTCCAGCGCCCTCCAACAAGTAGGAACGCGGGAAAGAAATATATTTCATGACTTTTGGGACATACCTTGTATATACAGAGAGAGAGAGCCATGATGATGAAGATAATATCTGTCACAAATTACAAAGGAACTACACAACAGTAATAGAACATCAAAAAGTGATCTGAGTTACTGGCAGCATTGTTAAATAAGCTACAAATAAACAGATATAAAATGGATCTGAGAAAAAAAAAGGGAGAAAAGTACTGCAGTGTGGGTATTCAAGTCAGGGGAGTAACAACAGCACTGTTAAATAACCTCCCATCCATCCGGCCTATCCTGTGCATGTACAACAGTAAAATAATACTTACTCTTCCTAAGAAGATCTTCAATGCATTTATTGATGTGTGCCATCCACTCTTGCTTCTCAGTTGATGTGGCTGCATATACTGCAAATGATTTTGATGCCGTTCGTATCAGCCACCCATTTCGAAACTCTGAAAATATGAAAAAAAAATGTTATTTTGGGGGTGGGGGGGGGTTAACTGAAGATAAATCATTAAACTAGGAGCAGTAAAATGAAGTAAAGTTTTAACTGAAACTACTTACGACCATCATCCTCCAAGGACTCAAGTTTCACCTCTTCCAGCGGAATTATGTGCTGCTTATTGTACTGAAACAGTATTATTTAACATACAGTGAAGAAGATTCTAAAGGGTTCTGATGATGGTGTATAACACACAGAATTACTGGGTTTTTGGACTTTTTCCATCATCTGGTATTCTAGAGAATGGGAAACTTGATGTTTTGGAAACCAGATCTGTATCCGAAACATTGTGCTTTCTATTCTCTAGAATACCAGATGATGTAAAAAGTCACACTAAGCAGAAAAAATTATATGCGAAATAATTACAATTATGACAAATCCTTCCCTTATAACAAACAAACATTAAATTCATATGCAATTATTCACTGTTGCACTTCCTCAAATTCGTTACAAGTCAATATTATAGGCCTATAATAATAAATGAACAGCAGTGTGAGTATTAAGCGGGCACATGCAAGTCTAAAGTTTTAGAGATATCTAGAAAAAAGATTCCTGATCTCAATTCAATGACTGATTTTTCATTCTCAAAACCTATTATATTTTTCCAGCATGAAAATGGCTCTTTCAAAGGAGGAAAGGCAATTATTAAAATATTCTTGTAACAGATTCAAAATGCTCCTGAAGCAGCAAAAAGAGGAATGAGGTACACTGAACTCGCCCTTACTGGCAGTAATTGAGGGAAGTAAATAAAAAGTTGTCCCTGTGCTTAATTAATTAAGAACTATGCCATGCAGACATATAGGGGAGTGGAGGTATAACTCTAGCAAAGGATAAACTGAAAATCTGGACACACAGAG
The DNA here is from genome assembly GCF_002891405.2 of Cryptotermes secundus. NCBI lineage: Eukaryota > Metazoa > Arthropoda > Insecta > Blattodea > Kalotermitidae > Cryptotermes > Cryptotermes secundus. The sequence continues at coordinate 2,703,829 of NW_019739229.1, forward strand.
AAACCTCAATTTAACACTCGTAAAGGATCACCTAAAATAGAAATAAAATCGGGGAAATCAAAATGATGTAACATAAAGAAAGACATAGACTGCTGTATGCTATCACTCTGGGGAGCCATTTAAAATATGCATACTTACTTACTTACTCATGGAGCTGAGCCCTTCTGGAGGAGCTGCCAATTCAGCAGCTACTCAAGAATTTCCCAGCATTTTAAGCAACCCAAAGGTTCACAAGAGCCCTCCACCCGTCCCTATGCTGAGCCAGATCTATCTAATCCATACCATCCATCCTATCTCTCTAAAATCCATTCAAATATGCATGTTTGAACAAAACAACAATGTAAATGCAGATACAAACCTACATGCAAGGTACACACATTCCCAACATGTGGCTTAACTTGCACTACAATACCGATATTACCATTCACTGAAAATACTTTCTGTTTTGCTTTACTAATTACAGGCAAAAAAAAAATTATAATAAATGGAGTTCCATATTTATATGCATTGCCTAGAGTACCATCTCTTTTGGGTAAGTTATGAATTGACATTCACACATAACTGTATGCATAACTTCATGGAAAATAGTCAACAAAATTGTGTGCGCCTAAATACAAACAGAAATGGTATGACAATGCTTTCTGTAAAAGCTCCTAATACAAAATTTCACAAATACTGTCCACTGATTCTAGAACTGTTTCAAGCATACAGGCATACAGCTTGCCCAGTAATCTCAGTGAATGTTACCAGCACTCTGAAATTGTAAACATGCCTAAAAGTAACACAACCCAGTGTAAAGCCTTATGGGTATAACTGCATCTTGAAAAAGCAAAAATTTCCATTTTTACAAGTGTTAATACTATGACGAATATGGATTTCCTTCAAAACATCTGCTCTGAATCTTCAAATTCAATTCCCCCACAGTCTAACCAAAAGAAACTGAATTTCATGTGCATTCTAGATGCTTACCTTTTTCTTATTGATGACAATATTTCCATACACAAGAATGTCATTAAAGAGAAAAAACTGCCGTGCTTTGGGTTTCTTTCGACACATCTTAGTAAGTACTCCTTCTCCAACTAGCACCCGGCCAGGAACACCAAGAGGCTGGGAATTGCAACAGAAGGCCATATATTAAGGTCAAATTCAGCTTATCTTACATGATGCTATAACAGATATATGAATAACTATTAATGCAACTGTTGCAATGGAATTTTTTTAACACCTTCTTTACATGCCTTATTTTCCACATATATAAAGCACACTTTTCTCCTGCAAAATAACATGTTTAGTTCTCTTACGTATTTCACTTGAAGCTACACTGAGAATACCATTTATTGTTATTTATTTCATTATATACTGACACAATATAGTTTCTAGCTTATTTAAAGTACTGTCAGTAATTCAAACTACACAGTGTCCAATGGGGGGGCATGTGGTAGCATAGTTGGTTGAGACACTATGAAACAAGCAGGAAGGTCACGGGATCGAATCCTGATGAGGTAATTTTTTCAATTGACCTAATCCTTCCAGCCGCACTATGGCCCTGAGGTCAACTCATCCTCTAACAGAACTGAGTACCAGGAATATTCTTGGAAGGTTCTTGGGGGTAAAGGGCAGCCAGTGTGTAAGGTTGACAACCTTACCGCCACCTATGAGCCGACTGTCTAGAAAATGGGGGAACCTCAACATCTCACAACCCTATGGGCCTCCATGGCCTGCTACAGGGATACCTTTACTTTACCTTTTACAGTGTCAAATGACATAATGAATAATAAATTGTACAGGATGTGGAATTAAGCAGTCATGGAATAATTTAAGCAACATCCCGAAACTTACCTCAAGGTACTGAGAAAACTCATCAGTATAAATAAAGCCCAGTAACATTTGAACAAGTACCTCCCAAATACTAGTCAGAAGCATTGCTGCTTGAGCCACCTTGCTCAGAGCAACAACGGCAACAAATATATTTGTGTTTAAAAAGTTCAATGGAAATTGATGCTTTGTGTATCGAATAACCACTTAGAAACTGGAAGTACAAATTTAAGTGAGAGAATTTTAAAAATGTGTTACAGTTCTTTACTGCATGCAAAAACCACCATACAAATTTGTATAACTGATAAATAAAAAAAACAGTTCTTTAATTACACCTTCAAAAACTGGGCTGCATATTGCATTGAAGGGCATGTCACATTTTCTCCACTGCTGTAGTACTGAAGATAACTGTCTTCTGGGATGTGACACCATATCATTTGGTAGACGAGTATCAATGTTTTGATAAACACACTGCCTCCAACTTCAGGCTAGAAATGTAAAACATGCAAGGGAAAATATGAGTTTTACAGGGAAGGAAGGTCATAGGCTGGGGGCTAGGAGTAAACCAATGGAATTTGTGTAATTAAACAGTAACCTGCGGCTCTGAAAGGGCCTGACAGGAAGACAGGAACAGACAAAAAGTAAATTGAAAGAAAATGAAGAAAGTAAAACAAACAATAAACAAATAAAAATAAAATAAAATCAAGAATAAAACAAAATGTGAAAAGTGGATAGGAAAGGAGGTGAAAAGACAAAATTTAAATAAATAAAAACAAAAACACATAACACATAATTCAAATTGAAGGGAATTATGACAAGTGAATAAAGTGTGGAAAAACAGAGCAACTTATGTGGAAGAGAAGTAAATGGAACAGAAAAAATGAAAAGTCCATGGTTCACTCTTAGGCCCAACCCTTGTCCTCCCTTCCCTGTATCAATAGCCAATTTTCCCTGATGGCTTACTCTTCTACCCTTAAGATGGAGGTAGCAGTTCCTCTGATATACTGGTATCTACACTACATCAAATCCAAGAAGACAATTCTCTTTATAGTCTTCTTTTTCTATAAGAATGCATCCCAGTTGCCTTCACTTTTAAGCTATAAGATTAACCACCACACAAAATTACATTAAAAAATCATCAGCTTCTTATTATACACAACATACTTCAACTGTAAACAGTCACCATCATATGACATACACAAATCAGCAAAACATACATAGACTGTGAGTACAAATTTGTTAAAATATGGAGCTATATAAAAATTCAGTTCGACTCTGGCTACTACTAACAGATCACACCAGAATGATTAGTCTCCAAATATCCACCCCCCCAAAGAGAAACAACAAACAGTCAACCTCCATTTGCCAAGTTACATAAAGAACTCAAAGTAAATAGTGCACTACCTTTACAAGTACATCCCATTTATTTACCTTTCAAGGTTTGGGATTAACCATCACACAATATGTTAATAAACTTTACTATTTTTTATTCTTAACTGCACACAGAAGAGAAAAGTGTGAAGTGCTCAACTTACATAACATTAATGTTATATTTTAGCGTCCTGTTGCACTGATTTAAGTCCATGATTTATTTAATCCGTCTTGCAGTGCATACACTCATTTAACTCCTTCTCTCCCTCGCACTACATGTTTCGGCATAATAATGCCATCTTCAGGTGCTTACTTATCCACGTCAAACCAGTTCATTGCATGCCATGTTCACACATTAAAATAACTAAAATATGTATCTATCATATACATTGTCAAACGTTAAAATATTAAAATTGTTCAGGATACCACATCGCTACGTCGCCCCTCACTACGTCAGTCACCTTCCAGTGGAAGGTACTGATGGTAGTGCCCGTTTCCAGAAACTCAGTCTTTAAAGGAAACTGAAGCAGCCTGGCGACTGAATCAAGCAAATCATGGCTTCTGTTCGACAAAGAAAGACACACAAGATAGTGAAGGAGTGCTCCAACAAAGGAGAATGGGCGTGACTGACGTAGTGAGGGGCGATGTAGCGATGTGGTATCCTGAACAATTTTAATATTTTAACGTTTGACAATGTATATGATAGATACATATTTTAGTTATTTTAATGTGTGAACATGGCATGCAATGAACTGGTTTGACGTGGATAAGTAAGCACCTGAAGATGGCATTATTATGCCGAAACATGTAGTGCGAGGGAGAGAAGGAGTTAAATGAGTGTATGCACTGCAAGACGGATTAAATAAATCATGGACTTACATAACATTATTTGAATTAGGTAAACTTCATAAATGAGTAATAAGTTAAAACAACAGTGAATGTAACAAGACAGTCTTGCATACAACATAATTCTACAAGTAAAAGCAAACAAGATATCAAGATGTGACATTACACTTACACCTCACTACAAATTGACTTTAAAATGATTTTCATCACACTGATAAACTTACAACACTTCCAACATGAGCTGCAATGTGTTAAAATGCTCCTTACCTGGCCAGAACTGCCAAAGCAGCTCTCAACCATTGCAATGCGTCGTGCATTTGCCTCACTGTTCACTACAAACACAGAATAATATGAATTAATGTTACAAACCCATAGAAGGCACTAGTTTTGTTATAAATTTTCACTATTCCACTGCTGGTGTATCTGCCCACATGCACTGCAGTTCCTGGGATATTTCAAGTGTAAATTACGAGAGCCATACCATAAATCACACCATTGGAATTTGCCAACAAGCGGCAGTCGCTCGGTCGGTATAGTTCGCTTGCAGACTAAAATCACAGAGTTTCTTTATTGGAAACTCCTACAGCCATGAGAGACTCATGATGCAGCTTTGTTATTCTGTCCATCTCCCTGCTCATTATCATCTTAAGCAACAACAATAATAAAATGTTGTTCCACTGTGAGAGACACATGAACAAAATACACATATATTAAAAAGTCCTGGAATCTACTGTATTCTCCTTGTGTTATAATGCATGACACATGAAGTACAGTCTGTTGGACATTCATTAAATTTCTCACTACCCTTACATTGGCAACCAGATTTAAACTTAGCAGTATTGTATTGTATTGTATTGTACTGTACTGTATACAATTTGACAACAGGTTTACTGCACCAGTGCATGCAGCATCAAGGATGACTCACAGACAGCAAACATTAATATATCAAAATATGTTCGCTCATTTGCCACCTAAGATTTAATGGAAACCAGCAGCAAGAATATTTTAGTTCAGTTTAATGTATTAAAAATTGTAAGAAATGATTTTGGAATATTCAAATTCCAATACAGAACTTAAAAGTTGGAAAATACTCCTACCTGTCAAGTAAATTTGCCGTGTTTTGTTTGGGTAACTCATCATTATGTGAGATTTCACTGACCATCAGTTCAAGTTCATCCTACAAGTTTAAAATATACCAATCTACCAGACTACAAATCCCAGAAGACGGTACTTTACACAGTTGCCGCTGTGAGAACCTCAAATCCATACTTCACTGCAAGCAATTGGTCTCATCACGTTGCCTTCAATGAATGAAGTTTGTATTAATTGGAACTATATATGCTAACACAGTCAAGTTAGCTAAACTGTACATTGCTCTAGCACAGTAGCCAACCATACTGTGAGACTGTAAGTGGGCTTAGTTACATAAACAACAGATTCAACTTACATTGCCAAGCCCCAGAAATGTATACCACTGACTATATTTCAGTTTTGCTTACAGGTACTGGACCTAATATAAAGCATTCTATTCTCTAATCCTTGAGACATGTGACTGAATTAGCATTGGTAGCATAGTTTGAGGCACTATGCTACAAGCCAGAAGGTCATGGGTTTAATTGCCAATGAGGTCTTTGGATTTTTCAATGGACCTAATCCTTGCAGCTGAACTATGGCCCTGGGGTCAACTAAGCCTCTAACAGAAATGAGCACCAGGAATCTTCCTGGGAGGTAAAGGGTATCCGGTGCATAAGGCTGACAACCTTACCACCATCTGTGAGCCAAATGTCTAGGAAATGTGGGAGCCTTAACATCTCACAACCCTATGGGCCTCCACGGCCTATTACAGGGATATCTTTACCCTACCTTTTACCTTAAGACTAGCATAAGTCAATCTGAAAGTTAAATAACAAATTGTCAAAGGTCGATTTTCTAACCGCTGTAAATTTGAGTTTACCTAGCATGACAAGAAGCAATGGAAATATCTCCTGCCTGATAAAATCTTTTTCTTTCCAACATGTGGGGAATGAAAGCACTTTACAATATAGTGACCATGAACTTGAACCTCTTAAGCACAAATACCCATGAAGCTGTTACCATGGAACCCATCTTTGTATCTGTATTTTACCAAGACAAACACATTAATAACATCAAATTAAACTGAATCTATATTTGAATTTCTTGAAGAAATACAAAGCATATTCAATATACATACACCCAAGCACGCACACACACACAGAGGATGTTATGTGAACTTACACATTATAACTTCAGGTGATTTCTGAGGTCATTCTGAATGTAAAATATTATGCCAACATGGGTCCTATTATCAATTTCAGAGCTTGACTTGGAGAAGTTTGTTACAGGGAAAGAAAAAAATTACTGGAAAAAGATAAAATGATTACACTGTACAGTTTACGTAGTTTAAAGTAACTAATCAAGTATATGCCACCAGCTTGGCCAGCCCAGTTTGCTTCACTAGACATCCCTAAACAAAGCATTCCTGAATAAGAACAGCAGCTACCAAATCCAAGTTGTAAAACTAATATTTACAGCTCTTTTCAGCAAAACTAGTTCATACCATGCCTCCATTCATAAGAGATGTCACTGTTTTTTGCCACTATAAAGAACTGTCCCATATTTATTGTAAATATCACATAATTCCATCTTCCTAGCCATGCGGATTCATGTCAAAGCCTACTGAACATGGTCACAAACTAACTTTTTCATGCATAACATAAATTGTTAATCAAATTTTTGTGAACTTCCACATGAGAAACATGTGCACAATACTAGTTGGCTATTTTGTTTTTAACTATATTGCTCAATTGCAATGTGTTCAAATGAAAACACAGTGGAAGAAAAGAAGTGCAAGTATCTGGTCATCATTTTGTAGATGCACTATTATTTCAATACATTTTTCATTTCAGGCTGCCTTACAGGAAAAAAATCACATGAGTACACAGCAATGAATCTTGAAGGCTAGAAATGATAATTATTCCACTCATGTCGTGCAACAAAGCATGAAAGTTCCCAGAAAACTATGCCATGTATAAGCGATAAATAAGAAATGGTTATAAAGCAATTTTAAATATATTTTGGAGTTAATTTCCACATATAATTCTTGAAGTTGAGACTGCCTCCTTGTGGATGAAGGAAATGGCTAGCTGATGTAGGGGCAGATGCTATTATACTGAATTATCAACTGCACACAGCCAATAAGCAGAGGTCCTCCTCCAACTTGGGGACAGACATGTTACAAAATGAACAGGATTCTTTCACCAACCCAAGCAGTGGAATCATGGACATAATGATGGGGTTCCCAAGAAGAAGGAGAAATGTGATCAGGAACATCATAATTTGTGTCTATAATATTGTGACGTGTTGCGCAATGGTCAACACCACGCCTCTCCCCGCAGTGACGTAACACAGGATGCCGCCGTTGCTACACAGCAGGAAACAACTCCCGACAGAGTTGCTAGCAACATGACGCCAGGCAACAGTGGTGTGTATTACGTGGCTGTTCTCTGTGTTGTCCGGAACAAGGCTAAATAAGGAGCAGCGAAGACTATTCACAGCAGTTCTCGAGTTACGAGTTACGAGTCAGCCAGCCAGTCATCCAGCATTTGCAGTGTAGTATTTGTGATACTGCAGATAGCAGTAATTGTGAATCTGTAAATTGTATGACTGTAAGAGCGAATGTGAAATAAAATTCGCTATATCCAGCACAGCGTGAATTTATTTGTCACGTTATACACCCAACACGTGACAATATTTACTACATTATTGTCAACACAACACTATTTCCAGCAGAGACAGTTTGTTGTCTAGGACGACATATTTCAGCACATGTGCCATATTCAGTTCCGTAGACAGCATACTCCACCTGCTGCAAATAGTGTTCTGTTGAATAAAATGTAATAAATATTATCAACAATAATTTAAACCACAGGATGCAACAAAATATGAGATCATAATTTGTACTGTTTATCAAATACTACAGGGCAATGAAATCGAGGACAGAGTCATTCCATGTCAAATCATCGGAAAAACTGCATTTTCCAGCCCAACCTTCTATGATTTCAATAAAAGTTAGAGAGCTTGCAGACTCCATAACAAATAGTATTCTTACAACATTCAGCACCCTATTCCCTAGCAATGCATGTGTATCAGAGTTATAAAAATCTTACAAAATTTCATTCTTTGGCATGATGCCTCCACTGAAAATTATCGCAACTTTTGTTCTGCGCAAGCTACAGAACTAACACTTTTTCTTTAAGCTAATGAAATTCTTTTTTCAAAAATACATAACTCACATTCGGATAGAGTAGTTTTTGTTTCAATCATCTGATGTAACCTTTGACCTTCAATTTCTCATAAATAGATTCCCTTTACTGCAAAAAATATATATCCATGATGTGTATTTATGCTAACCGTCTTACAGTGCACACAATTTCACCTTTCTCTTCACTTTTACACTACATGTTTTGGCACTAATGTGGCATCTTCAGGTGTGTCTCTATGCACGTCAAACTGCTGCACTGCACACCATGACGTCTTCATTCTAAAATGACTAAAATGTGTATTCGTCATGTATAACAATAAATTCTAAATATTAAAATCTTTCAGAATTCGTCATCCATATGTCATATCTCAAATACGCGAATCACGCCAATCCTCCTCTATGAGAGTGCTCCCATGGAGGAGGATAAACCCCTAGAGCCAGGCTGAATGCTGTGAAGCAGAGAAAAATCTCTTGCACCAGCTTGGAATCAAACCCTGGCTGTGCAGCCCATAGCCTGCCACTATACCCACTGAGCTATCCCGGGCCTTAACAAAACATTCACAGCTTTGTTAAATTTCCACTAGTACCATATTGGTTTCTCCTCCTCCATCTGGTAACTCGCCCTTGAGGTGGAAAGGTGATCAGCTAGGAATGTGCTTTTCCAGACCAGCCACACCTTCAAAAGTGTAATGGTATACTATAAGGAGGGGAAGTCACCACAGAAAAAGACAGGAAGGGAGGAAGGAAGGCAACAAGGATTCCTGGGTCAGGAGTGGGACTCCAGGAAATGCCACAATGGAGTGTATGTTCAGTTGGTTCTTTTCCTTATGTAATTCAAAAGCGAGTGAACTTCTGGGAAAGCTTGCTTGATTTTAAGAGGAGCTGTTTTCTGAAGATCAGCTCTCAACAGTGGCAATCAGATTCTCCATAATAAAAAAAACAAAGTTTCTTTAAATCTACCGCATGGCAGTATGCAATTGATTCAGTTACCCTCCTGCACGGTCTCTGTTTCGATCCTTTGAAAGTACAACCTCTCCTCCTCGATTTCACTGCAGCCCTGACCTGACCTGACTTGACCTGGTTTTAAAACCTCGCTCTGAATCCCATTTCCAAAAAATGTAGAATTACATGACAATCACCACCACCACCACCACCACCACCACCTACAGTACACAACACTGACTGCTGCTGCCAAAGCCCAACCATCAAGGGAAAAGGCAACAGAATTTAACCAGGGGTAGTAGGGAATGGGATGTGTGAAAGTACATGATGCAGAATACCTTATCAGCCACCGCTACGCAGAGTGTTGTGTTACAGTTTCTTAGATAATTCCATGTTCATGAATCATTTAACCACAACTAACAAGTAGTGATGTATACAGTTAATGTGCAAAAAGATTCCCTGTCACAAACACACTGCAGCACGTGGAAACGCAACAAACACTCCAAGAATACTGACAACTGTAGCGAGATGAATCAGAACTTGAAAACTGAAAACAGGTTGCAACTGTCAAACTGGTTCAATGAAAAAGTCCTGAGATTGTAATGTCATAATTTTATTATATGATGTCCCATGCCTGTCTTGGGATCACAATTTGCTATATGTTCGACTACAATCTTATTAACGAAATGTATTTTCTCAGGAGAAAAAATTACACTTAGTAAGAAATTGAGGTCAAAGCTTACATCAAGTGACAATGAGCTCAAATATGTGAGTCACATATTTGTGGAAAGAGAATTTCATTAGCTTAAAAGAAAAAGTATCATATGAGCTCTATAACTTGTAATAGACCAAAAGGTATAATTTTTAGAGGGAGCATGGCAAAAATATGCAATTTTTTATTATATTCTCACTCTTGCTCCATGAGAACTGCAAGACAAGGGTGTTGAAATTTTGCTAGAATACAACTTCCTATGAAGTTTACAAAGCTAAAACCTTCACTGAAATTTGAAGTCAGGTTGTGGACTGTGATGATCTGGCATGGCAAGTCTGCAGGGCGAGATGGACTTAATTGGTAGCGTGCACAGGAAAGATAAGACATCCATACAATATTATGATAAGAAAATCTCAAGGAAACAGGCCACTCTGAGACCTAAGCAGAAATTAAATGATGATAATACAATGTATTCAATGGCTAATGACAGAGTGCAATGGTTTTGAAAGAATTCCTGCTATTTACACTTTCTTTACAATTTACATTTTTTGGGGGCATTTCACCAGTATTTTATTTACTCCTCAAAATTTTGTATCTGAATTTCAATTCATCAAACAGAAGGCAAAACATGTGCTTAAACATAATACAAAATGCTTTAAGTGTCAGCAGCTGCAGAACAGACATCTCAATATGGCACTGCAATGAATTGTATTTACATTAAAATCTGAGGCATTTGCAAAAAAGTTGGAGTGTTAGTTGAATGTAGTGCACCAGATAGTTTTCACAATTTATATCTGCCTCACTGGCTGCAACCAGATTCTGGCAGTATCACTTGTGTGTTTCGTTGTCCAGAATACACCAGCATTTAGGGCATTTCTGCTACATCTGAATAACTGTGTTCATATATGTGACAGTACAAACTGTTTTGCATGAAGGCACAATATTCTTTCTTTTTGAAGCAAGTTACACTTTTATTTTATGATATGTACATTCAAAATTACCAAAATTCTTAAATTATGAGTATTTACAGTTACAAACCCTTCACACTTCAAAGATAAAAATTAATCTTCATATAAAAAAGTACACATAAAACCAGTTTATTATGTCCATGAATAACGGCTGTTTCCTTATATTATGTCCTTGCGGACAAGACCATTCACCCAATCCCAATTACAATCCTTTACATTTGTGTCACTACTAAAATCCACCATGCAAGCGAACTTGAAATGTCATGACCTAACCTCGCCTAACCTCAGCACGATCTGTAAATCTCGTGCATAGTTCTCAGATTGTATCAAGCTCTAATTAAATTACCTTCAATATCACCATACATGAAACTATGTTTCGCTCTCAAACTTTGGGCAAGAGAGGCAACAATGAATAATTCGTAATACACTATGAAATTACTACCATTATGTCACATTCTCTACTAACTTTGCATTTAACTCCTTGACATATAATTACGGGAGTTTCAACACGCACGAATTATATTAATACCGTAACTCTCATAAGTGGAAATATTTCGCTTCAACATGCCACACACACACACACACACACCCACAAAAGACGTAAACTCCATTCGGAAACGTACCTAATCTATCAACCATATTTCTGCGTGAACCCACCGATCACTGGTATGATTATTCGGAATGATTCACATTGTCACCACGGTCACCACCGTCACCACGGTTACCACACGGTTCATTTGCAATAGCTTGTAATATATAAAATAACTAATTGAATTTATTCAAATTTTTTACATATGAATTTCTCTATATTATGCACTACAAATCAAATTAATATTTACTATTCCGTTCATTACTCTACATTCATTACAAAGTCATTGGGTTCGAGAATACAAGTCACATGGTAACAAGGTAACAAGTGAAAGTTGTATCTAACGTATCTAAGTAATATACTGGAGATAAATTTGTATGGGAGCTTGGATGGTGTGTGTATGAATTTGTAATTCGACTAGAAAAATGAAGATCTGCGGTCCGAAACTCTCCCTTTGTGGTCTTATAATTAGTGTGTGGGGCATCTTTCAGTTGGTATGTTAAAGGGTATTCTTTGCTGTTGTTATTAGTGTGAATTTCTGAGTTTGATATAACCATGAAACTCTATGTTCAATTGAAAAACCTGTAGCAAAATCAGTGTTGGTAAACATATATCTGATTTGTTTCCTATTCGGAATAGTCTGAAGGAAAGTGGTGCTTTATCGCCGTTGCTTTTCAGCTGCGCTTAAGTATACGCTGTAAGGAAGTGGGACACATCAGCGAGTCTGTGCCGATGAAATTAATTTGTTAGACGATAACATAAATACGGCAAAGAAAATCGCAGAAGCTCTAACAGACGTTAGTAAGGAGGTTGATCTAGTAGTAAGCAGGGAAATGACAAAATCATAAAAGATTTCACAGGTCCTTTGAAACTAGCAAGGTCCAGGTATTTGGGAATCAAAATAGGATTTCCAGAGACATAGAGCCAGAGTAAAGTCAGGGAATACTTGCTACCATTCAGCTCAGAATCCTACTATCAAAAAGCATTAAGATTAAAATATACAACATTTACGACTGCCTGTAGTTTTGGATGAGTGTGAAACTTGCTTGCTCATAGTAAGGGAAGACAATAGACCAAGGGTGTCTGATAATAGGCTGCTGAGAGAATATTTGGATGTAAGGGGGATAGGGGGATGAAATAGGGAGCTGAAGAAAATTGTTTATGAGGAATTTCATAATTTGTGCTGTTCACCGCATATTAGTGGAATGATCAGGTTAAAGTCGATGAGATGAGCAGGATTGTAACACACATGGGAGAGATTTGGATAAAAGGTTTGATAGGAATACCTAGATGTAGATGAGAGAATGATATTCAGATTTTTTGTGGGTTATCTAACAATGCTTTCAGTATTGAGACTTATGGAACAGTGATGAAGTGAGAAGAGTAATAATGCATGGTGAAAAAGATTAAATACATTTCAGTTAGTCAGTGGTGTAAAAATGCATGAACAGAAATTGTCCAATTTCAAAGTTACACTCTCATTTTAAAAATTGACATCCAGGGGTCAAAGGAGTATTTTAAAAAGTTTGCATCCATGCATTCCGGAAAGTGTATTATGTAATGAGAAAGTTGTATAGAGGGGGAGGCATATGTGTACACTTCACAAAAATGTGAACTCAGTATTGGAAACCAGAAATACATCCCAACTCACAAGAAAAAGTGAGTATGACCTTACTATATATCAACACTCTTTGAGCTACAATTTGCAATCTACCAGAGTCATGTCATCTATACTGCAATGTGTATCATGCACCTGTCAGTATATAAACTACAAGTACATTGGAAGGTGTATTCACAGAAAATGCATTTGAAAACACCACCTTCAGATGTTCAGTTTCAAAAGGCAGGTGTGAATGACTAATCATTTTAAAGTCAACTGAACAATTCATTGAATCATAGCTTCAAACACTGTTACTTATACTTTGTAATTCATTCATTCATTCATTCATTGCAACACAACAAGCTGTGTTCCTCAAAGAGCTGGAATGTACTCTACAGTAAGGTGAATTTGTGGGTTTGTGTGACTTTGCTGATAATTATTCTTTAGTTTTGTGAAGTCAAACACAGGGGTTTCATTGGAAAATTGCACAAGTCACCATCCATCCAGCTGTGTTTATTTCAAGAAATTTGATGCTTTAAATACAGAGCATGAGAATCTCATAGTGACATCACACTATTTGAAGCATGATTGTTTTGGTGCATACCTTCCAGCAGTATCTGAGAAAAACTGTCTACTTCTCTGATAAGCTGTCTGCAGTTCAATACAAAAACAAAACAAAAAAATACTTAATATTACATGGCACAGTGGAGAATGTGGAGTGCCAGTAACATCCCATGGGAAGAGTGCTTGGTGACACCATGAAACGGCTGGCAGCAAACGCCAGTTTTCGACAACCATATAATGTACAAGTAATAATACCTCACTAGCTGCATGAATGGGCTCGATCCAGCATACACAACCACAATTTTGATTTTGTGAGAGAAAATTAGTACAAAGAAGGCCTGTTATCAAGTTGGTTTGCAAGAGCTTCTCACTTAAGTTAGCTTAAAAAAGCATGTTTTGGCATACTGCCGTCACTTTTGAACATTCACAAGATTGTGCTGGCAGTGTGTTAGCTTTTATACTAGTAGTTTTGTTACAAGAAGATATATTACTATACAAGTTAACAATATTTCTAAATATATATATATATATATAGTTAATTATGTTGAGTTCTTTTTTTTTTCTTGGGGTGGGGTGAGACTTGAGTTCACTTTGTATGTCGACCACCAATTAGCCTATTGTACCAGCCCTGGATAATAATGATGATGAATGTGGAGCAGTCAGTGGAATGAGAATTTTCAGGGGAAACCGAAGTACTTGGAGAAATCCTGGTGCAGTGCCACTTTGCCCACCACAAATCCTAAATGACCTGAGCCGTGGCACAGCCCTAATTTATGTTAACCTAAATTAATGAATGTATAGACTTTGAAAGAAAAATGTTGTTTTAAGTTGCCTTGTCAGTACAAAGCTTCATAAAACCCAATCACATTTCAGTCCCAACTTGATATTTCCCAATTTTTTAAATAGCAGTTACATGCACGCATTGTATTTAAAAAATTAAAATACAGCATTTTGAGAAATACAAGGCCAAAGGTCAGATTTGAATGCCTTCAAAATGTAACTGTGCTGATAATATTGGCATGATAGTTCATCAGAAAGGGCATTTTATTTGCTTTGAAAGAGGCAGAAAGTGAGCTCTAAGTGTCAGTTACATCAGAAGTTATGCCAGCTTTTCTATGAAAACCTGTGCCCAAAAGACAAGTTTTTTATGACTTCAGACATCTGCTGTCAAAATTCTAGTGGCCATAAAGCAGTAAAATTGACGGGAATACTAATCTCCACTGGTAATACAGTCTCCCAGAAGTGATTCAACTCTGAAGGAATCAAGCTGGAAATGTCTTCCTTATAAACGTGATGTGGACTTGCCCGTCTTTCTTTTACAGGTATTAATGGGCATATTTTACTATGTGAAAAGCATCGCTTTATCTGAAGATCTTCCTGGTGTTGAGGAAGGTGGTTTTGAATCACCAGAAGAATTCTATAAAATTGCTGATAGAGGTTACGTACAAGTATGTATATATGCTTACTTATTTGTTTGTGTTTGTGTTAGTGTTGTATGAGTTAGAAATGCTGTTTAACATTGATGGTATTGGTGACAGAATGTAATGAAAATTGGTTATTCCAAGGGTTTTAAGGAAATAGGCCTTTATGTGGAAAGGTACTGCATTTACATATATCCATGCAATTAAGATTCTCCCCATCTCCAGTAAATCATAGACCCTCCTTAAAAAGGGAAGTGTCCTATGTGTCTGTTGCAACCAACAGGTTACCATATGGCCTGCTGATGGAAGTAGACTGCTGGGACAGATGGCAGGCATGGTACTTGTAGAACAAGAGATTTAAACAGCTGCATTTCGAGTGCAGGTTTCATCAAGGCGAGCAAAGATTTTTCTTCAGATTATGCATATAGAAGTTGTATTAGCAGCAGTCACTGCTGCTGTGATGTAGTTCGTCTGCACTCCTGTAGTCTTCATACGTTGAATTATGGAAAAGAATCTCTTTTGTTTATCTGGATTTCTCTTTTTAACAACTATCGATATGGGGTGCCTGCTCAGGTCTGACATGGTCTGACAATAACATTCATGAACTCATCAAGGTAAAAGTGGTACATACCTCATTGCTGAACATCACTGTGGTCACCTCCAAAGTACTCCCCTTGGGAAGCTATGCACCAATGCCAGCGCCTTGGACTGGTTTTGTGGAATTGCCTTCAGAGCTGCTGTCATATTACTCCTGATATCATCAGTGTCATCAGAATGTCTTCCTTTTAATATTTCCTTTATCTCTGGGAACAGAGAAAAGTAATTTGGGGCTACATCTGGTGAATAGGGAGGGTGTTCGAGCACAGTTATTTGTTTACTAGCTAAAAAGTCACTCACAGACAGTGCCATGTGAGCAGGTGCATTGTTGTGATGCAAGACCTGCGAGTTGTTGGCAGTAACACCAAAACACCACTCAGACAATAATAGGCACCACTCAGAAGAGACTGCCATAGATCAACAACATCAACACAGCTATGAAACCCTGATATGCCAATGTCATCAAACCATGCTGAGGTTTCTGTCCACTGCTTCCACGGAAAGCACACGGTGGCAGTTTTGCAAACGTCAGATCTCATATTATTTGTAATAACTGTTCATCTTTCAGTCTTGGATCTAGCTAGGAACTACAGCCAAGCAACAAGATTGTGATTATTATTTATGTCCTTTCTGTTTCAGAATGCATATAACTGTTGGATTGCAGCCTGTCTGTACATCTTTACTTTGGTTATATCAGGCCATCAGTTTTATGTCAACAGTCGCTCATCTCTGAGTATGTAATTCGTTGAAATTCCAGTAAGAAGTTTTTTAAAAATTCCTGTTACAAAATTAAAGTGTAGTTGGCCAAAGTAAAACAAATTTAAGTATTCCACGTATGCACTGTGAAGAATATGACCTTCCAAAATTCACTGTTTTGTACAGTGTTTGCTGGTGGCTGGGGAAATACTTTATCTGGGACACTACATCAGAAAGGATGCTATAGGATTTCTTCATTCATTGGTTGTAGCTAGTTTTCCAGTGTTAATACATTTGGAAGGAAAGTAATCAATTTATTGAGGTTACTGTAACACCCTTAGCAGTGCACCAAGTATTAAAAGTAGTTGCAGATGTGCTGGACCTGATGTATTGTGTAGATATTTATGGGAATTTGTTTCATTTAAAATGTAAAAATTTTCATGTTGTATAAATATGTATTACAGTTTTTGAAAAATGACTATTTTTAGCTTTCTGGTTTATGTCCCTATGTATAATGTTATGTTTTTCGTAATTTATCGCATAAACTGTTGAATGGAAACAAATAAAAAAATTACTGTGGGCTTATAAGTAGATTTATATCCTCATAACTGTACAGTAAAACATGTTATTCTTACATTTCTAAGTTGAATATTGCAATAATGATTAATAAAATAAAACATTGCCATTTTTCATGATATTTTTGGCCAGGTCAAAATCTCTCGGCTTTCACTTAATGGCAATATGAAAATACTGTTGCAACTGTTATAATTCCTCTTTCAGTTTTAAGAATGAATTATATGTTGCATTTGGTTTATTATGTAAAGGCATTTCTTTAATTCAGATATACATAATTAATAATTTGCTGTAAGTCAGCTGTTCATTAACCTGAGTAGAAGAGGATGGACGATGCATTAATAATGGAAACAAAAAACGTAATTATGAAACAATATTCTTTGTTAATGGATGATACAGCTGAGGTATATTCAAGTCGTTACAGTCTTATTGCATGGAAATAAGATGCCAAAATTTTGTTATTATATTATCTGCTACATAGAATGGTGATATTTAATACCAAATTGGCTAGAATTAGTGTTTAATAGTTCCATGTGTGCATCAGTGAGCAAATAAATATTGTAGCTCCTAATGAAATGCTTTGAATGTTTGACGGGCTAGTTTATTTTCCATGCATATAATTTGGAGTTTTAATTTAGGCATTTATCCATACATCTACACATCTGCAATTTCCAAGATTCCAGAATTTATAGTTTTGTCTGCCTGGAAAATATCACAATAACATTCCAGACTCATTGTATGTAATTGAATTACTGAATATGTCATCCAGACTGTTTGTAAATAAGATTCAATTGCAGATAGTAAAATAGAATGGTCACTGCAATATAATTAATAAGTGTTAGATTTTATTTCCATTAGAAGAGTAGAGATAGGAAGCTGTATGTTAAAGGAAGACCTGTAGACATAAAAATCTGCCATACTGGAAATAGAATGTTCAGATTTTGAATTAGTAGCAAAGGAGACTGGTTGAGGAATAAAGCAAATAAGTGTCAGAGAATGTGATCTCAATGAGGCTGCTTCATACACACCCCCATAGTAGCACACACTCATTTTGTTTTCACTACATTGTTGTACTCCGCCCATTATATCATGATTTCAAACAGTTCTCTGCACTTTAGATATAATCAGAATGGCATTATAAATCCAGGCTCAGATGTATCACTCCCCTTTGGGTTTTTTTTTAGGGAAAATTAAAATATTGAATGGCATGCCTGGTTTAAAAAGTTTTGCTGCATAAATTTTACAATATGTTAACATTTACATCTTCATAACTTCATGTCCTAAGCAGTACTTATACCACTATTTTTAATCAAGCATGTTGATATGTAATAATCTGTAATGTATTCATTATGTAAGTATTTGGGGTTAGCTTCTCTAAACCAATTTCAGTAGTTGCAGTCATCATTTAACACTACAAAGTCTGTAAATATAATAATCACAAATGGTTTTTGCCAGGCAATGTAATGAGACAAAGGGCTGGAAGATTAACTCAGGCACTTACAAAATGAGAGTCCAGAAGTTAAAATAGAGCCTTTTAGAAAAGAACAGGCTAATGTTAAGAATATCCTCTTCAAGATTGGAACTAAATTTGTGGACTTCTGACTTTAATTTTCAGTTTGTATGATGTATGTAATGGAGGCACACGGTAGCGTAGTGGTTGAGGCACTATGCTACAAGCTGGAAGGTCCGAAGAGGTCATTGGATTTTTTCAACTGACCTAATCCTCCCAGCCGCACTATGGCCCTGGGGTTGACTCAGCCTCTAACAGAAATGAGTACCAGGAATTAATTAAATAATTTTCCTGGAGAGTAAAGTGTGGCCAGCACGTAAGGCTGACAACCTTACTGCCATCTTTGAGCCGATTGTCTAGATAATGTGGGACCCTCAACATCTCACAACCCTATGGGCCTTCACGGCCTGTTACAGGGATAGCTTTACTTTATTTATGATGTATGTAATATATTTCAGAAACATCTTATGCTATTAGCCAGTCTTCAGATGTCTTTGTGAAAATATGTTATGTGATTACACAATGCTGAAACTGTATGTAAATTTGTAAAATAAAATTACGAATATACTGTGTATAGTGGTGTATAAGATGACCCTAGAATTTTCAATTGAACATTTAAGTTTGGGCTATATTAGTCAGATGAAGTGACCATTCATTCTAATCCTGCAAAATCCTTATCCATATCTTACATCAGAAGTTCATTAAGTATATCCCAAAGATATATTCTTAAGTGAATCATCATATGACTAAAATTTTTGAGTCATATATCATGGCTTTGTGCTTGAATGTCCAACAGTCAGGAGAACTCAAATCATCCTTAGAACATCTCACAAAGCTGAAGTGCATTAGCCACCTTAAAAAATAAGTACCCTGCCATTCACCTGCTCTAATGCACTGTGGCAAAGGTTCCCATTAATTATTCCAGTTTCTTCTTTGAAAAACATGGCTGGGGCAAGAAATGTTCAGGATTTGTGCAAATGTATGCTGACCACTTGTTCCAGTATCAACAGTCTGGAGTCATCAACACTGAGAATCCTGAGGGAATATTATTCCATTAGTACATGATAAAGGTAAAAGGTAAAGATTCATACCACAGACCACCAAAGCTTTCCAAAATGTGTCCTATTATACACCTAAATAAGGAGATTCTAAAGGGTTCTGATGATCGTGTATAACACACGAAATTCCTGGGTTTTTTAACTTCTTCCATCGTCCGGTATTCTAGAGAATAGAAAACACTGAGTAAGTGTCTTCTCCCTTCACCTGAGGATGGAAACAGATCCAGTTACAGAAATGTCAGGTTTTCTGTTCTCTAGAACACCAGATGATGGAAAAAGTCCAAACACTCAGTAATTCTGTGACCTAAATAAGGAACTTATGCATTGTTTCAGACAAACTACATCTATCTACAAATCCTGTAACAAAAACTATGGAAAGCTGTCTATCACTGAAACAGCAGATTTCACTGAAGTCTTCACAATTTAGGATCAAACATTCAACTATATGATGCAGTGACAGGCTATTTATGACACCTCACTGTTTGAACTTTGAGGGTCATGAAACTTGAGTCCCTCTCTCATATCAACTTATATGATCAAAACAAATGCTGTTGTTGAACAGTTGTATGTGTATGTACGTGTGTAAGGGGTGGGTCATAAAATATGGCCCTTGCACTGCGACCTTCAATGATCTATTGTGCTTCCTACACTTCGAATGAAATGTAGGACTTTACCAGGTTGTTGTACAGCTGGTGGCACCTTCACTGAACCTGGCTTGGACTGCGTGGATGAATAATTTCTATGATATGCCACAAACATTAAAAGGTGTTCATAAAACAGACTGTCAGTATTTCAGTACTGAGAAAAAATGTTCCAAATTTGTGAAAAACAGACAAGGTGAAATTATATCTCTGCATTCAGGATCCATAATGGCAATGAATAAAGGGCACATGAAAATGTTTTGTAGGTAGTACTAAAGACTATTAAAGAGTCCGGCCAGTACTCATCTAACACAGTACCATGTCTCACTGAAAGGCATTTCATCAAAACAACAACACTAGGGATGTAATGTATTGATGTGAAAAGTGGTGATAGGTCATGTTATGAATGTTAATGAAGATCACCATACTAAACTGAATTAATAAGTGGTGACCACCATTCAGTGCAGGTATCTTTATGTTTATGAAACTCCACATCTGAGGTAAGCAAACTGAGTTCATACACATGCATTAAATAGTTCCCCGAATAATCATACCAGTTCTGAAAGAAAACAAACAGGTTTTGAAGAGTACTATCTTCTGGGATATAATGCCATGGCATGCCTCCTGCTTTCATGCTGGTATCTTTGCTCAGCTTATTCTTTGACCCTGAACTTTTAAGTGTTGGTTGAGTTTCAGTGGACTACATGGCATTATATCCCAAAAGATAGTAACTCTTCATAACCACTGCTGTGAAAACCTTACATCTTACACACAGGTGCTTGCGATATTGAAAAATGTATCATACCTTTGAACTTTAGGCCTTTAAGGCTGAAATATCCATCACTAAGGAGTGGAGCCATTTAAATGTCTTATATTACTGAAGTGTTAACAAAGACCCATACATGCATAACAAAGAAAATCCTGATCCTACAATAAGGCCAAAATGGCTCTTGTAAGGACCCTCACTTATTTACTTACTTATGGAGCTGAGCCCTTCTTGAGGAGAAGCCAAATCTGCAGCTACTCAAAAATTTCCCAGCATATTATGGATCCCAAAGGTTCATTACCATGTTCACAAGAGCCCTCAGCTGGTCCCTATCCTGAGCCAGATCAATCCAATCCATACCATCCCTTCCTATCTCTCTAAGATCCATTCTAATATTGTCCACCCACCTACGCCTTGGTCTTCCCAGTGATCTCCTTCCTTCTGGCTTTCTCACCAATATCTTATATGCATTCCTTGTCTCCCCCCATATGCTACTGCACCCTCCATACAAAAGTTACTGAGCCCCATGAAAATCCCTCACAGTAAGGGATGGCATACTGGGAGTCCACTGACAAGATGATCTAAAGTAGCTCAAAGTAGTGGTGGTGGTCAAAGTGGCGCTGGGACAGGTTTTCTCTGAGTACTTCGGATTCCCCTGCCAATCTTCATTCCACCAATTGCTCCACAATCACCCTCACCTATCATCTGGAGCTGGTACAATAGGCCATAAGTGGCCCCAATACAAGGGACTTAGCCTGCCCCGCTACCAATAAAAAAAAAAGTTAACATACATCACATTATCTTCTTAAATGCAATTAAACATTAGTACACAAACTGTATTTCCATTTCATCTCACACTACTTAGTGGATTTACATCAGAAGGGAGTATAACACCACTTGTATCACCACTACAGACTCATCAAGGTGCTCTTCCACTGGGGACCAAAAAGAGAAGACACTAATTGATATGAAATATTTGCATTACCTTGGCTAAAAAATAATCACACTGAAAAATTAAAGAGTTTAATGATGACCCTTGTACTACAGACATTCCTACAAAAGTGTCTGTTAACAAACAAATACTTTTTCCATAAGTCAACAATATATTGTAGCATGTAGAGTCGTTTCTAGGCAATGACTCTGTAAACTTGTTCCTGCAGCAACAGAAATGCATGCAACAAAGGAATTGCTGCCAGTGGTGTTTTCTACTTGGTCCATGCTGAGGGGTTATGAGGACAACTGGAGCAGGAATAGGCAGTTAGAAGGAAGCCGCCATTCAGAGAGGACTTGAGCTTGAAAGCAGAGGACTAGCCATTGTTATAAGCCATTAGCAGACTACTAGTGAAGACACTGTGGACTGGAAGACTTCTAACATTATTTTGTTAAATATGTAAATAGCAATGGCATTATAGTTATTTGTAGTTATGACCTGCAAATGGTCAATAAATTCAATATCCAATCCAGAACCCCATCTATAGTCACTCCCTATTATGTGACAACTGCAAACAAATTACATCACAGCAGCAGTGCCGGCACCAACTGAAAAACTAACACAACATCTCTGCATAAACCTAAGAAAAATATCTCATTCCACAAGAACTACTTGCCATCCAACTCATCAGTCTTGCTCACATCAGCAGGCTACCTGACAACCCATTTGCAACAGATACACAAAACACAATCATCTTTTAATACATGACAAATGATTTGCTCCAACATAAAAATGGAGCAATGTTAACTGCACAAAAATAAACAACTTCAAATATAGTTCCCATTTACATAATAAAGGCCAATTAACCTAGAATCCATGTTCCTTGGAATAACCAGTGTTTGCTACATTCTATTACAAACACCATCAACGTTAAACAGCGTTTGCACCTGATGTAACATTGTTATATGAACAGTTTAATATATAAACATAAATACATACTTGTACATAATTTCTGTCAGCAGTCTTATAGCATTCTTCTGTTTTTCCAAAACTGACTTCTTCAACCCTTGCAAGATCTTCCCCTAACGCAATATTTGTAAAATTATAAAAAATACCCATTAATACCTATAAAAGAAAAAAAAAAAAGTTACATATGTGTATGGGTTTCTGTGCTTTTTTTGTTTAAGTACTCTGGAAATTCGTTCGTACTAGAGTAACAACTAAAATATTAACACTAATAATAATAAAAATTATAACCGCAGTAACACTGATCAGTATCATACCAACTGAAAGAAGCCCCACACACTAATCATAATGATGCAGAGGGAGAGCTTCGGACCGCAAATCATCATTTTCAGTTCCAATTTTAACCGTGTAATACAACTTTCACTAGTCACACAACTGTCAAAACCCTTCCTCTTTTCCTTCGTTCTGTCGGGACATGCGCTTCCCGCGCTTCGAGCATTATCGCGACCTGCGAGATTGTTTGCAACCAGGTCATAGATAACCATAGATAACACACATAGGTGATACCGTATCGATACATTGGTGCATCTAGAGCTATCTTTAGTCAGATAAGTGAACCAAGTACACAAATCATTCCCATTACCCATGATAGATGTCACTAGGCGCCAATGTCTCTACTCGTTTATTTTTTTTAACTCATTCGAGTCAGTCATTAAGGCACAACCTAAATTGTTTTGGTCCGTAGCCTCAGAGACTTACCTGAGGAATCAGTAATTTAAGATAATGTCAATAAAAATTGTTGATAATATATTTTAGGATTCGTTTCCCTAAATGCTATCTATATATAATCAAATGCAAGTTGCCGTTGAAGGATATCTCATTTGCTTCCTAAGTAGACTGTGTTATAGAAACCCCGACTTGTTCCTATCATACAAGACCATCATCATCGGGTATACCTTATTATAAGAATACTTTATGATCCATATATGTAAAAGCTTAAAAGCTTAAAGTATTTGGGTATAAGTCTTCATAACTTTAGATTTCTATTATGCTTACAATATGGAGATTCTGGTTGTATTAAATGCTGTGGAGTTGACAACATAATTTTGTTGTGTTGTTCTGGGCTATCTCATAGTCGCCATCTGTTGGTGTCAATGAATGTGAAACTCTACAGCCATGTTGTGATTGTTCACCCATATACCTCAACATGGCATTATATCCCAGAAAACAGGGCTCCTCATAACCACTGTTGCGACAACCTCAAATCATATATGCATTATTTTGTGTGCACTACTGTGTTGGTGCTGTGATTTTTTTCTTCACTCCTTCATTATTTGTTGAGGCCTACAAAAATGTTCTTCCTATGGACACAGATCTACCCATTGACAAAAAGAATTTAAATTCTTCAACATCCCCAGAAAGCCAACACAGTATGTGTGTTGTATTTTATTTATGGTGTAAAGGGTTTGTTGTTAGTGTTGCATAATCATTGTTGCTTGTAAGATATGAAACTTTCATGGCAAATAAATGTGCTAAATTCTCAACCAATCGATCATTTCAGTGACGATTTAAAAACCAACATTTTGGCTATCTTCTCAATCTCCATCATCAGGGTTGATGTGGTGACCAGCCACATGTTTTCCCAGTAACCCGCTGAGCTTGTATCATGTTGACTGTTGGAATGGTAAAGATGCTACTCCAATTGGTCTCTCTTTTATTGTTGTTCTTTTGTGTTTCTTATTCATTGCTCTGCTGAAGGCTGCAGCATTTTACACATTCTATATGAATTTCTTTTTAAGTGTCAAGCTTTGTACCTCAAACATTCTGTGTCACCTATTATCCTGGCACATTCAGCAAGTGTAGTCAGCACTCCATGAATTGATGGATGATGGTGTCATTTTACTTGGATATAGTGAGGTTACTGCGAAAATTTAAATTAAGGGCAGTCCACATTCCTGCTAAGACTTCTCACACACTAAGACCAGTGAAAGATGACTTAGGACTAAAAGTCTGTAGCATTCCATGCAAATGAAGAAAAGTGTATACAGGACAGACAGGTTGATCCATTGAAACATGGTGTAAAGATCATGAAACATACCTACTTTGATACAAAGAGCTCATTCTTCTTGAATATAATTCCATATAAAGAAAGAAAAAGCTATCCCTGTAAGAGGCTGTGAAGGCCCATAGGGTTGTGAGACATCAAGGCTCCCACATTTTCTAGACAGTCAACTTGCAGATGGTGGTGAGGTTGTCAGCCTTACGCATCAGCCACTCTTCATCACTAGGAAGACTCAGTTAGAGGCTGAGTCCACCCAATGGCCATAATGCAGCTGGAAGGATTAGGTAAATGGAAAAATCCACTGACCTCATCAGGAATCAAATCTGTAACCTTCTGTCTTGCAGCATAGCGCCTCATATAATGCCATATACCGTAGCGGGAATCAGCTGATGTTTTGACCATACTTGCTCCATCTTCAGTGTCAACGTTTAACTCAAGCAAGAAGTCAGCATGCTGCCTGCTTGATGCTGAACCTGAAGGTGGAGGAAATAAGTTCCTCCAAAATGTTGGCTGACTTCCACTAGACTACACTGCATTACACCAATATGATAGAACTCTTCATACTCATTGGTGTGAGAACCTAAAATCCAAAATACTTTTATGTGCTTTACACATAGTACTGGTATTCTGGTTTGAGGAATTAAAATTCTGAAGAATGCTGTCTGCTGGGATGTAACACCGCATAGATCTTGTGTGAACAGATATTTCGCCTCCATATTCAGGGTAGAAAACTCCAAGAGTAACCACCCAGCATGAGCAGGTGGTCTGTTCACACAAGATCTACACAGCACCACATCCCAGATGACGGCATTCTTCATAGCCACCGCCTTGAAAGCTCTGTTTTATTCATACACATTCTTTTGTAAAAGTGGTAAATATATGAGAAATGTATGAAAACTTCAGTATTGTTGCCTGTTGTACACCACACATTAAATCTTGAATAGGACATTTCTCTGAAAATGTTGAATTCATTTACTTCACCAGATCTTTACTTACCTTTCAATATCCTGTTACCATTAATGACATAAAATATAAAATATATATATATATATAAAATATAATCGTGAACAAATATTAAATATACTAAATCAAATTAATCATCGTTTTCTGAAATAAACTAAAAGTTCTGGGAAGAACTAATCTCCAACTTTAATTTCAGTAAAAAAATTGGTATTTGACATGACACATGGGGCAAAACTTTATTATGTATGTTAAAGTAAAGTAGAAGGTAAAGTTGTACCTGTGCTTAAGTACGCCTCAGGAAGAGGTATGGGGAAGCAGATGTACAGATACATGTTTGCTTGATCTCGACACTAGTTGGAGGTGAGTAGTCAGTGTCACACCCTGGCAGCTTTACACCCAGGGGAAGAGCCCCCAGTACCCATTGGATAGGAGCCCTGGTGGGCCCCAGAGCCAGTCTGGACAATGTGGAGAAGAGAAAATTCTTGATCCTACCACGACTTGAACTCTGACCCCTTGGTTGTCCAGCTCATAGCCTGTCACTATTCTGACTGTGCTATTAGGCAATAAAACATAATATAAACTGAATTATGAGTGTACTAAAATAATTTAAAGTGGTAAAGTTGTTGCCAGACCTCATCACTGAGAACAGTATGCACCGCAGGAATGTCAGAATGGCTGTACAATAGGAGAGGCTTTGTGCACAGGAAACACAAACACCAAATAAAATGTGGCTAAACAATCAACAGCTGACAGTAATTGAATTTAATTTATAATACTTTCGGTAACAACACAGAAATGCTTAACACTGGCAAGAATCAGATACTCATATGTTGATCATCCATTTCTCTTTCCCAGGTGTATAACAAGGGAATGTTCCTGCTTCATCTTCAATATGTAAGCTACAAGTGTTCAATATTACTGGTCTTTTCCATCACTGTTGTTAAGCTACCTGTATTAAAGTTTGAGAAAAAAAAGGCTTGCAAAAAACGAACAAAGTCAATTTCAATTTCTTCAATAATCTTTGTGTGCGCCAAAAATTACTTTGGAACTCAGACATGTAAAGTAATTACAAACATATAACATAAAATCATCCTCCCATGAAGGACCAATATGTTTCCATACAGCATCTACTGGAAACCCAGACAAACATTCTTGAAAACTGTGTTCTGAATTCATCAAGTTTCATGTAAAAAGATCTGCCACACATACTGTAGTTGTCAATGATTTATATTACATTAAAAAAGAACTCGTTTAAATTAAAGGTCAGAAACATTTTAAGTGTCATCATTTCAGCATGATGGCAGATTGTCAAGTTTTATTGTTTTTCCACAACTTTCTATGCATGTCTTTTGATTCTAGATAATTAACTGTGTAAATATTTTAAAGCTATACATATACAAAAATGTATCTTACTTTTCAAACATGTAATTACACTTCAATATAAAAAAATTATATTATTGACTATAAAGGTAGGTACAAAAGTTATACATAACAAATGTAAATATCACACTTAAGGGATGTTCACGATCATTCTGATAAACAGTATTACCTGCTGGAGATAACAGAATAATGCAATAATTCACTTTGGTGAAAAAGAGAACAAGAATAACCAAATTAGGACTACAGATATAATGAAGGACAATAAGCTCTGAAATTTTACTGGTGGCACCAAATTGTTTCAAGAAATAAATGAGAACAGAAATAAGGAAAGTAAATGCTGAAAATTCAACTGAAAACAAAATTAAGTTTTGACCCTTTACATTCAAGCAATACTGTGCCATGTTGACATCAAAATGAAAAGGGTTAAGATGAAGGAGTCTTCAAGCTTCCATGGCAGTTGGTGTGATGACACCCTGTGGTCACAGCTTTGCCAACATTTTGGAGAGCCTGGCAATGAATAAACAGCATCCTGAACTCCCTTCAGACAAAACTCAAGACAATTAGGCCAGTAAAAGTCCGAAGCTCTGACTCAGTTCCCTGTGGGACACACATGCATCAATCAGAACACAGAATTCCCCACTGTCTTCTGGCCCAGAACTACAGCAGTGCCAAGCCACTGTTCAGTCATTTTGCCTCGAAGATGGTGATAGTCAAGTTACATTATTAACCAAGAAAAGAGAAAGATCAGCTCAGCAAGTGGTTTCCAGTGGAACTCATAAGATGGCCTTCCCTTCAGTGACTCTTCAAGCTCTTGTTCTTGTAAATACTCTTCTCCATCTCAGCTAATCGTGACTCCACACTGTCATAATAAGATAGCTGTAGTGAGCGGGATATTTAGCATTCCCTTTTATAGATCTTTTCCATGAATTTGAAGAATAACTTATGGGGCATTCCACGTGACACCTGCTGAATGTGTGTACTGATTATGTTGTAGCTCTCTTCTTCATATGTAGCATATGTGGATGACAAGCCCAACTGTTCATATAATTCCTTCACTGCTGCAACCTTCTGTGGATCCTTTGACCCATAGCAATCCTAGCAGTAGGACGAGAAACAAAATTATGATTATAAGACTAAAAATGGCAAAAACATGTATGATGCAAAGATGGATTTTACCTTTTCAGATGTAGTGACCCAACTATATATAATTTCTGTCTCTGGAATGATCACTAGAGGGTCTTAACCACAACCAGCCATTTACATTTTGAGGGCCACTGCAAGAACTGAATTTGGGTCCCCTTATTTCATAAGTTATTCCAAATTCTGATGCCACCCTCTCAAGGTCTATTTCTAATGCACATCATTTATCACACTTTCTACTTAACTAGATGTTAATGTACATACGAGGTTCGTGAACTCGCCATCAATAGGAGACAAGAATTGGAGTTTAAGAGGCCCTGAAAAGGGGAATTTTGGTGGTTTAGGAAAAAGACAAAAAATGTAAGGGTGTGTTGGGCAGGGAACCGAAGTGTAAGGAAGAGAGGTCAAGTGAGTGAGTCACAGGCATGTTCACCACGGCTGGTAAGTACCTTGGAGACGGTACATTTTGTGTCCTGATAAGCAAAGTGAATCTTGAAGAAAGCAGTCTTCTGGGATTTGGCACCGTGTATATGTGGTGTTAACCGACGTTCCTCCGAAACGTCGGTTAACACCACATATACATAGTGCCAAATCCCAGAAGACTGCTTTCTTCATAGTCACCGCCGTGAAAGCCTCAAATCTTACAAAGTGAATCTTGCTAGGCTTATTCGACCCTGATGATGGAGGTGATGTCCCCCCGAAATGTTGATTGGCTTTCAACAGACAACACCGTGCTGTATCCCAGATGATGGCGCTGTTCATAACTACCACTGTGAGAACCTCAAATCCTACATCTTTCTCACGTTTATCTTCATTAGCGCATCTTCTCAGTAACTGTTTTGTCTGTTATCAGTCCATTATATAACGACTGCATGGAGGATGAAAATAAATAATAAAAAAAATGTTCACATTCAAGCATCTTAAGTTATTTAATGACACTTTCAGAAAAGACAATGTACAGCAGCCGTGTAAAACATGCACCCCACGGGCCGCATGCAGCCCCCATAGCCACAAAGTGCGGCCCTTCAACTTCTAGAGCTAACTGATATTAAAATCAATATTAAAATTTTAGTAGAAATACTTTCTGTAAAGACAATTTTCCAACAGACCAGAAGACAAGAAGTCTCACACAGACATAAAGTAGCAGGCTGCAGGAAAAGTGATTCTGAGAACTGCAGAAGGGTTTGTCTAACTAACGGTTTGTAAAGTTTGTGAAGGACAAACTATTGTATTTCAGAAGATTAATGCACTAAAATCCGCACAGCCTCACCACCCCAAGTATTTCCAATAATCCCTTTTGGAGGCGTAGTAAGAATGCAAGGAGGGTGGAAACTGACACACAAGTGCAAGGGATTTCTACCTTCAAAACTTGCAACCCCCAGCCACTGTCTAAAGGGCTGCTAGAAAATTTTCACTTTTATGACCTTTGAGACAAGATACACCTTCCTACTAGTCCGGTAGTCTCTTGTACATTGTCATTCAGTTCATTTTCACACAGCGACCAGTGCTGATGTTACATTGTGATGAACGTATAAAGGTTATAATTAAACATTAAATTATCAACTATGAGTTTTCTTGTATATGTACAGTAACTTTTAAAGGGCAATGTCACTTTCAAAAATTCAAGTAGCAAAAAAAGAACTACTGAAAGTGAGCACCGTGTTTTTCAAGAAAAATGGGAAATCGCTTATTTATGTTGTGAAATAGAAGGTAAAAGTACATGTTTGATTATTGGGCAAAATATTAGTGTTCCACTTTAGGTAATTATATTGAAATTATTCCTAAATAATAAATAGAATTAAATTTCCTTGTATCAAAATCTAATGTATATTTCAATTTTGAAGTGCGGCCCTGGACTATTATTTATAGGGCTGAGGTAGCCCTCTGTACAAGTTGAGTTTGACATGCCTGATGTACAGCATCAGATGGTAGGATACAAGTAACTACAGAGCATTTTACAACACTTTTCACAGAAAATTAGATTTAATGTAACTATATAACTGTAAAGCTGAAGTAATAACTTACTGCAAACAAAGCTTTCTGTTCAGGGGTGGCTCGCTGTAATGCAACCACTGCCAACCAGGTACACTTCCCATCCTGAATATCAGTGCCAATCTTCCCAGTGACTTCTGGGTCTCCAAAACAGTCTAGGAAGTCATCCTATGAAACAATGTTCAATTATTATGTACTGATGGATATATTATACACACTCCATTGACCTCTGTACTCGGACTGCTTCATGGATCAAGGGGATGTCACAACAAGAGGCTTCCACCTTTCTGCCTATTGTTTTATTTCCTCTCAAGCCTCCTCTGGCCTGTATTAATCAACCCAAAGTGCCTGTTGCTAATGGTTACCACTACCAACAGAATGACTGGAGAGCTGAATGGAAACATGGATGTATGCATAAAACAGGGAAGTGTTATAGCTTGAGGGTCACATGAAAGAGGGTGATCCATGTGACTTCCTTCTGCGGCCTGTGTACAGAGTGTGGAATAAGTCAAGCTGCATCACATTTCAAGATAAAAGTGTAAATACAGCCTATAACATTGCATTTATGAAGAATGAAAAAGAAAACAATTTTACACATCTTACACAACTTCTATACACATACTGTGTGCTTGTAAAGGAACTTAAATATATAAATATACAAGCACATATGTAACTTAACAAGCTTATTATATAGTCAGCCTTCCAAAATTATATACAATGGGTTGGAGCTTGTGAGCCCTCCACAAAACACCCGTTTTCATTTACTTTGTCATGGTTTAAGTATCATAAACTCTCAGCTGTCTTGTATCCAAGAATCTCATATTCTAACCCAACTACCAAAAGATTAAAAAAATAGCCATTTTATTAAGTTATAAAAAAATTGGCAATGCACATTTCCACAGCAGTTCCCCAGCCACCAACAGCCATGCTACCTGTCATCACCCCACACACAGGTAGATTTACAGCAGAGGCTAGCTGAATTTGTTCAGTATACGTACCAAATATCTTCCATCTATCAACCCACTGTGTCACTTAGGAAAATTCCCATGGAAGAATTAAAGTGAAAATATGCTGTTCTGTCTATGTCTTGGGTTTCTGTAAGTTTTTCCCATGCAATTTGCAGACTGAGGTAACAGGCCCCATACATGCCAGATGGTAGGGAATTTCCTGTAAAGTGGTTCAAAAGTATATCTTCTATATACTGTATGTACTCACCTCTACATAATTTATATGCCCCCACTTTCAGACAGGAAATTTCATGACAAAAATTAAATGCTCTATTTTTAACTTCCACTTTCATCATTCTGGCATATCACGTTCATAATTAATCACACTTTCCATCTCTTACTGCACCCAGTATAATCAAGGGGTCTGAACTGTTCCTGTTGGCTTATTGTAAACTGGCAATAACTAGCAAAGAATTGAAAATGTCAAACTTGAGGAAATTATATAACAGTTCCACAGTCAGGTTCAGATGGCAGTTATATATTACCCAAATAGAATGTAAAATGTGCTTTCTCTCACTATTATGTAGCTACAATTTTCCTAGCCTCAATCTAGCATGTAAAATTATACTACAAACAGTCGTATTCATGTATTTCATCACAATTCCCAGATACAATTTTTTTGGGGTAAAAAGTCCATAAATTACACATGTAAATATTGTGACGTGTTGCGCAATGGAGGACAACCCCTCACCCCACCAGCGGTGACGTAACACTTTCGGAGCGTTGCCGTTGCTATGGTAATAAGCCAGTCAACACCCCGCCTCTCCCCGCGGTGACGTAACACGGGATGCCGCCGTTGCTACACAGCAGGAAACAACTCCCGACAGTGTTGCTAGCAACACGGCGCCAGACAACAGTGGTGCCTATTACGTGGCTGTTTTCTGTGTTGTCTGGAACGAGGTTAATAAGGAGCAGCGAAGACTATTCACAGCCAGTTCTCAAGTTCTCAAGGCAGAAGTTCTCGAGTTCTCTAGTTACGAGTCAGTCACCACTTAATTGCAGTACAGTATTTGTGATACTGCCGATGGCAGTAATTGTCAGATTGAAATTTGTGTGACTGTAAGAGCGAATGTGAAATAAAATTCGCTATATCCAGTACGGCGTGAAGTTATTTGTCGCGTTATACACCCAACACGCGACGATATGATACTATTCCAGCATTTGCATGTGGTTTTCTATACAAATTTCTGAGCTGTGATCATGAAACACACCAGGCTGGCTAGCTAGTAGGCTGAAGGGAAAGCAATGAATGACTGAAGCATTCTCCTTTCTTGCTTTCTTGCACATACTAAGTTCACAGCAAAAAATACAACAGTGTTGTAAAAGCACTTTTATCGGTTGTATTTGCAAAGTCCATATCTGTGCATTATGTCACCTCCCTTCCTTTTGTGGTCCAAAAATATAATCAATACAGATCTGATCTTTAGTTTATCCAAAACATGTTGGTATTCCCCTGTATATTTAAACTCTTCCTCAGGAATTTCATCTCAGCAGCTGTCATTCTGGAGTTGTCCATATTGTACAACGATAATTCAACAACAAATTTAAATGTAAAAATCAGTACACTGAAAATCAAAGTTCATAATGTATGGAGCATACTAATCGGCAAATTCTTTAAATCAAAAGTTGTTCATTTCCAAAACAATGACTCAGTTAATAAAACTTTCAAAGACTTAAGATTCTTGGTTGGAAGTTTCCAGATTTTAGTTTAGAATAAGCTTCTTGCCACAGATAAGAGATAGTAGTTCATACCTGGACTTGAAAAAACTGGCCCATTTCCAAAAGAATAGTCTTTGCTTGGCGATGACTTTCTTCATCCTTAAAACCTGCCTGAAATGAATAACATAAAGTCAAGCAAAATATCAATTTCTAAATTTAAATATTTCACTGAAGTCTGTCAAGGACTTCTGAATTTATTTGACCAGACACACATGGATGTAATGTAAGCAAGGCACATGTAATCCTAAACAATTCATAGTTTTAAAATAATGCTTTCATCCACAAAAGCAAATGTCAGTATTAGAACACGTATCCAAAATGCAAACAAATTAAAAATAGCCAACTTACAATCAGGATGGAATATCTGCAATTTTCAGGAAGCAAGAAAACTAACTGCAACTTATATCAAAAATAAATGTTGTAAATTATCTTCCTAATAATAAGGAATGTAGATGTTGTTTATATTCCCTACAGAACGGACAATACTTTGTTGTTTACATTCCCTACAGAATGGACAATACTTTGTAAGACGAGTCACTGACTAAATAATTAACATTAATATTACTACATCTACATCACGAGCCTCCAATACACTTTTATATATATATACACAAACTACAGAATATTCCAATTTGTCCATGGGAACGCAACAAAATTACAGAAACCAACTACTGACTTGATGAAGTAAAGCATCAATCGAAGAATTTTATGGTATTATATTATAACTTTTGTTTTATACAATCTAATTTACTGTATTTTTACATCAAGTATTTTATATAATTGATAATATTGTATCCAATTTTACTAGTACTGCGGTTCAGTGGTGCATATATGTTAACCATGTATTTGCCTGATGATGGCTATTAATAGTCAAAACATGTAGCAGAGCCAAAGCTAGGCACTGACATTGATATAGTTGTGTTCTGATGGTTTTAACAAAGAAGTTGTAGACTTATCATGTTTATATACATCTCACACAAATTAAATTATATATGCCTCATAGCATACAAAAACGTGTTTCAGTAATCTACTACTAGTAGCAGATTATAATATTTTGGAAAAAAAAAGGTACTTACCTCATACACAGAAAAAATTAATTTACTTTCACACAGAAGTTTATTATGCCCTCCATTAAATAGAAGAACTACATAAACCCCTGATCGAAAGTCACAATCATCTGATTAGTACTAGTGCTTCCTTCAGCTTTTCAGATTTGAA
The DNA here is from genome assembly GCF_002891405.2 of Cryptotermes secundus. NCBI lineage: Eukaryota > Metazoa > Arthropoda > Insecta > Blattodea > Kalotermitidae > Cryptotermes > Cryptotermes secundus. The sequence continues at coordinate 2,738,158 of NW_019739229.1, forward strand.
CATCAGCCCAAAAGATAAGTATCCTAACAATCTTTCTACTCTTTTTTTTACTCAGTTCCTCCAGGCAAATTCTAGGATAATACCTCAAAACAGGATATGAAGGCATCCTGCAATGTCCTTCCCAGTTCATTATACACAGGTCTTTATACTATTCAAAGCCATATAACCTAAGCTAATGAACAATGCCATTAAATGACCAAAGAAGGAATCATATAAAGTCATCATAGAATCATAACTACAGCTTTCCATTGCTTTCCATGCAATACGGACAATTCTTCTTAATGACGAGGCAGCATTACACAATTCATTAATTGCTACACCATGGGCCTCTCTTAAAATCTTCTATATAAAGTAATATCGAATTTCCCTATTGTCTATGGAAACGCACACAAAGTATATCCAAAGACTGATTCAATGTTTTTGAAAACTTGTTATAATACTTCCAATTTTTAATTTTTATATAATCTGAACTTTTGTATTTTTTACATTTTAAATTTGTACGACTAATAGTGTTATATCCATTTTATGATTGCAGTTAAATGGTAGATTTTTGTTGATATGTATTTGCCTGATGATGGCCAATAGTGGCCGAAACATGTAGCAAAGATACAGCTGAACGCTGACTTTGATGTTTTACTATTTGCTGTGTTGTGACGGTTCATTAAAGAGTTGTATATCGTAGCACAGCAGGATGCATGAAATTACGATTAGAAATATCCATATTCACTGACATCAGAACCTCAGGTTTCATGGAAGTAGCCATATTCACTGCCATGAGAATCTTACAAAAGTAGCCACACTATATGCCACAAGAACTTCAGATCTCAGAGAAGTACCCATATTCTCTTCCATGATCATCTCATAGAAGTACCCATATTCAATGGCATGAGAACCTCAGATCTCACAGAAGCACCCATCTTAAAATTTTTTTTTTTTGTGGAATGGAGAAGTTTTTCAAAGAAAGACAATGGAATTATTAAATATACCAAACAAAAGAAATATTTACACATTCAGTAATATCATCAAATTAAATTCTACCCTGTGAGAGAGTATATAATAAATGTATATGTCTATGAAATATGTTAATAATAATGAACCAGCACAACCAGCATTAAAATTATACATACCATATACATGGCGAGGGCAACTGGCAAATGAAATGAATAATAAGCTGTTTTGTATTTCACAATGGAATTGTACCTGTCCATTGTGAACTTTTCCAATATTGGCTTTGCACCAAACTGTGTTGAAAGGAGGTCCAGTGTTTGGCCCATCGTAGTTTTCAAGGCTACCTGAATAGAAATAAAAACAGGATTCCTTGAAAGTTAATCCCACCGAAATGTAGACTACAATAATGTTTTCAGTATTCTGGTTTCGTTCATTAGAAGTTCAAAATACTTGCTAAATATCTTATGTTCATTCCAACATGTGGCATTACATATGCTGAAGTATCATATTTTCTATTTTTCTCCATACTGCAACCTGTACATGAACCTATCTCATGTACAGATTACCGCTCTCCTGCACAACTGGTGGGGATTAATACAAGAATGGTAAAGTCAACTCATGTATAATGCAAGATTTGTATACAGTCCAAATGTTCAAAGATCTGTCACTGAAATATCAACAGGTACACTTAGTTAATGTATTCATTTCTTGAATTTCTCACTGAAAAAAGGGAAAACATAAAAGAAGGTATGCCTGTGCTTTGCATTGCAAATGTTTCATGTCCGAATAGATATAAATAGATTATAAATGTGTGATATTTGATGTCCTCAGAGTGGTGATTATGAAGTTGACTAGAGGCCACGCCATAGCTCAAGCGATTAGTCACTGGCTTTCCACCGTGGCGGCCCAGGTTCGATCCAGGGTCTGGTCAAGTGGGATTTGTGGTGGGCAAAGTGGCGCTGGGGTAGGGGACTTAGTCCCACCCCACTAGCATTAAAAAAAAGTTTATTATCTTCTGGGAAGTGACGCCATGAAGTCTGGTTGAAGTTAGCTGAAGTTTCAGAGAAACATGATATTTCCATCTGCTATCCTGAAGACAAATATAGCATGCTGATAAATCCTTCTTGGGCTATCAGCTGTGCTGGCTGGTTAAAAATTACAAACAGTTCAGGGACCATCTCTGTCCCCATAATCAGTGTCAGACCAACTGAAAGGGACGATAGCCCAAGAAGATTCCAATCAACTTTAGCCTATAAGAGAGCTTCAGATCTTACAAAGTTCCTTAAAGTGTNNTCACACCTAACTTCAGAACAACTCTGTCAGCCCTTTCTTGGGCTGACAGAAGAGTATCATTCACTCTACACTAAGAGAATGGCTTCATCAGCATAGTACCTGCCATTCTGCTACTTGTTCTATTCTTAATTTTGCCTCCACATACAGCATGTTTTTATATTTACAATTCTTTTAATGTGTCAAAATTGTTTACAATAAGATCCCACACTCCCTAGCAATTTCTCTTTTGCATCTACTTCATGTTATTAATTCTACAGTGACTTACAAGTGTGAAGCTGGCAACTGACTTCTTGAACTACAGCACGTACTCCTACCCTATGTAACACACACAAACATTTCTTAGCCTAACTTCATCTTTATGGACAAAAATAAAACTTACATCATGAAATAACTCAAGCACATTGATATAATATGGTTTATCACGGAAATATCGGCTTAGCAGCTGGTACAAGCCATGTTCGAGAAGAAGACCATCGTTCACAGCGGCAGTTCCAAGGTTCTTGTGTAGATACCAACATGGTCGACCCCTCCTTGTTACAGAGTTATCCATTATATCATCCAATACCAGAAAATATGCTTGCAGCTGTAAATCACAAAGAATAAGAATTTTTATCAACACATCAATATTAGTAATAAGAGCGTTGTTCAGACGAATCCTGTTCATGGCACTTAGCAAATATATCCCGTCGCAAATGATCATGTGGTTGTGTGCATGACACACTAGCAGTCAAACTTGAGCTGTGCAACAGAGCACGCATGCTACAGCAAACGGGAAAAGTGTAACATGGTTAAATGCTGATGGAATCTCACCAAACAAGTTCAACAAGCTTTTGTTCAAGGACCCTGACACCAAATCAGCACACAGTATTACTGTGAAACTCTCCTTCATACCATCACCAGCAGAATATGTCGGAACATGCTCATGAGGTCGGTTACTATACGGTATAACACTTTTCATCCCCAAGTAACTCAAATTCTCCAGGACACAACATGTTGGCCCATCCCCCATACAGCCTAAACCTGTCAACGTGTGACTGCCATGTTCTAAACTACTGTATCTTTCTACATAAGAAAGGTATAGCTATCCCTTTAACAGGCTGTGGAGGCCCACAGGGTTATGAGACATCAAGACTCCCATATTTTTTTAGACAATCAGCTCACAGATGGTGGTGAAGTTGTCAGTCTTATGCACTGGCTGCCCTTTAACCGCCCAGGAAGATTCCTGGTACTCATTCCTGTTTGAGGATGAATCGACCGTAGGGCCATAGTGCGCCTGGAAGGATTAGATCAATTGAAAAATCCAGTGACCTCATCGAATATCAAACCCACAACCTTGTGGCCTGTAGAACAGTGCCTCAACCAACTATGCAACTGCATGACTTGTTACAAGTATACCACAGAGTGGTTTTTCTATTGTTTGTCAGTGTCCTGTTCTTTCCACCATTTCACTGTTTCTCCCAAGCTATTATCAGTTCTGGCCTGCAGTACAGAGTGTCTGAAATGAACACAGATGATAAAGGAACTAAATAGCTTCATTTCAGATGCAGATATATGAAAGATGTCGGAGGTGACAAGTGTAACAACCCCCCAAGTATTTTGTTGTGTCAGCAGATCTCAGTGCGGAAGACATCCAACCTACATACTGACTGACTCCATCCAGTTTTTTCTAAATATCTCCAGAGTTACAGATACTACTGTACTGATGATCTTATAGCGCACATCAGGCAGGTCACATACTTTGGGCCAATATATTATGTCTTTGATATATCCCCATAGAAATAAATCAATAGGGGTCATACCAAGTGATCAAGGGGTGAGAGAATGGGACCACCTTGACCAATCTACATTCCTATAAACTGTTCACTGAGAAATTTTGAATAACGAATCACTGATCAATGAACACATGCTGCTGATGACTGACGTAGGCAACCGCTCTCACTGGCCATCTAACCAGAAGCTAGCTAAATAAGATCTAAAAGTCTGTGATGATGGTATATTGATACAATTATTGTTTCTGGACATTATCCACTGTCCTGTTTTTATTCAAAACATACAATGCTTCGTGTGTTTCAAATAAAAACAGGATGCTTGATAATGTCCAGAGACACAATAATTGTATCAATAGTCAGTTACCTGTGCATTAGCACTGCACTTTTAATTGCTACACAGATCTGTGTCATTTGTCATGTTCGAAAGGAACCACAGAAAAGAATGTAGTGGAAACATCAACCACATATAAAGGAAAACTTATTTACTGTAGTCCATGGATGACACTACACAAAATAAATTATAAACCACATCTATCTATCCAATTTTGTAATTTAAAACATTAATAAAATAACATTTATCATAATAAAATATAAGTTGTTCAGAAACTGATTCATCACACATAGTATGGTTGTGCCAGCAACACTCCTTGTGTAACTTTCAAATGAAAACCATTTACCAAAGAAGTCATTCTCCCAGGACATCAATGTGTCCATGAGAAAGGCCGGATGAATAAAACAAACTTCATGACTGAACAGAAAATCCAGTGCTCTGCTTCAGCAACACTCAATGGTTTTATTGGACAGTTTCCTTGGCCACACAACCAATGAAGTGAAGATGACACTTCATACAAGAAACTGTGACACTAGCGTCACACTATGACAAGTATGATACATTCACTTGATGTGGCTGTAAGCAACCTATGGTGACCATTCTAGGGTCTGGAATTTGATTTTGGTTGGTTTTGTGCATCAAAAAATGGAATTTCAAACAAAATGCATGGAAATGAAGATGAACTACTGCGAGGATATCCAGGAATGATAATGAAATGAAGAAGACAATGTTGTACGTGCCTTGTAAACTTACTTCCTGACTACCAGTTGTACATAAGAGTCAGACAAAGGGACAGACAATGCCTCTTACAGTTTACATACATTTATACAGCCAAAGCAGTTACATACATACCTACTTGTTTCAATACATCCAGTACAATACATTTTATATTATTTCTCTATCCATCATAATGTTGTAACATGAAATTAAACTGAATGTATTAAAACTCAACCAAAAGTAACTTGCAAAACAAGTGTTAGTTCTTGCACAGTTTTGGTATTCTGTCTTCAGAAATAAACAGTTTTAAAAAATAAATTTCATTTTTAACAATTTATTACTCCCAGGCATATTGAGGCATTTTTGTGACACTTAGCAAATAATCACATATTTTTCTTACCATTTCCACACACCAGCCCATTATTTGAGACAAGCGAATGTTTTCTGGAGTGAGTTCATCTTTTCCTGCCAACGCCTTATAAGCATAAATCAAGGCCAAGCCTCGATTCTTTTTTCCTCCAGGAACATTATACTGCAACACCTGAAAACATAGATTTAGAAGAGGTTCATAATTTGTATGTTTCACCCAAAATTATTAGTCAGTATACATCTAAGAAAATAGAGGCAAAAAATGTATACATGGCTAGAGACCACCTGAAGGATCTAGACACAGATAGTATCATATGATTATAATAATTCTCAGAAAATAAGCTGTGGGAATGTGAACTGGACTGTACTCATTCAGGCCAGTATCATATTCTTGGATTTTATTGCAACAGCAATAATCTTCACATTTCACTGTAGAGGATTTTAAGATACTGCTTAGACAATATGCCACTGTACAGAATTATGTATTCATTGTTTACCCCTGATTATCTGGTCATAACTTATGCACGAACATATTCATCATTATTATTTCATAAACAGTGTAATATCCACACCAAATTAACACAGTAACAGTTTCCAGGAAATAATCCAAATCTATTTGATTGGCATTCATAATCTTTGTACCACATAGGGTCTTAATATTGTGGCATGCAGACCTGTTGCTAGGCAAGAGCCACAAAATAAGCAAGTCAGTTTGTCAGTGAGTTATTTAGAGAACCACTGTGGTTCAGTTGTTCCAAGCTGTTGCTGTTAGAAGCTGGTAGCTGAGGCTGGGTGCAGTTCGGGAGCCCAGAGGAAGGGGAACATCCAGCATTGGAACTCACTACCAAACAATGGCACTGAAGATTTTAACAGACTAAGAACACCTAGTGTCCACTCCATAAAAAATGTGACAATATTCTTTCCCAGTGCACACCGAAAGTTCAAGGTATTTCCCATGTTGCCTCTATAGCCTCTTTTAAATTAAAATTTTAGATATAAAAATAAAACCAATTTGTAAGTCTTTTAATTGACATACCTCTTCAAAGACTATTACAAGAAAAAATACTTGGAGGAAACAGAAAATAGGATCCTTCTGTTGTGAACTCCTGAGTAGGCACAAATCTTACCAAATTGTAACCTCTGATGCAATTTTTCTTTAGGTGAAATTGAGAAACTCTTTTTGACGGGGCAGGACAAGACAGCATATCATTCAACCTCACTCTGGGCTTGGTCTTGATGATCAGGGTGAAGCAGAAAAACCTTGATGAGCTTGAGATGAAGGCTTATACATGTACTTCCTTTCCTTCTGACCACATACAAATCCTCTACTTAATAATACCAAACTCAGCTCAACATATAGCGAAGTAACACTTGTCACAGATCAAGAAACATGTATATTTCACTCCCTGTACATTGTTCCACACATCATGCCGCTCCCCACGCTATTCTGGTATTACAGTTCCTCCATTCACACACCAACAGAGTCTTGCTCACTCACTTGTGCATAAATAGCGAGGGGATTTTTCAGNTATGTATATTTCACTCCCTGTACATTGTTCCAGGCATCATGCCACTCCCCATGCTATTCTGGTGTTACAGTTCCTCCATTCACACACCAACAGTCTTGCTCACTCACTTGTGCATAAATAGCGAGGGGATTTTTCAGCTTTACTGCACACATTCTTCAGGTTTACTGAGCGGATTTTTCAGTTCTACCAACCAGATTTTTCAGTTTTACTGTGCAGATTTTCAGTTATACTGAGCGAATTTTTCAGTTTCACCAAGCAGATCTTTCAGTTTTCTGGAGCGGCTCTTTCAGTTTCAGCGAGCGCTTTTGTTTTCAGTTTTACCGAGCAGATTTTTCAGCTTTATTGAACACATTTTCAGTTTTAAAGAGCGGTTTTTTCAGTTCTAACAAGCGACTTTTTTTTTTCAGGTTTACTGAGGGGAGTTTTCAGTTTTAGTGAGGGTTTTTTTTTACAGTTTTAAAAAGCAGAATTCTCAGGTTTAGCGAGCGGATTTTTTAGTTTTAGCTAATGGATTTTCAGTTTTACTGAGCAGATTTTTCAGTTTTACAACTGCTTAGACACCCCATTAAGTAAAGCACTACATTTCATTTGAAAAGTGAGACTAACTAGAAAGGGACACACAACAGAGCACAGATATTTCCATTGTTATGGGTCGATTTGGCCTATCTTTCATTCATTCATTCACACTTACACTGCAGGTCCTACAAATGGTGACAACTGGTGGGACTGGAAAAGGCAGCTGATTTGCAGACATCTGAGGGGGGAATCTGTGTACATTATTTCATTGACTCAACTGTAGCATGAACTGTAAACTGACAGCTTAACTCTATATATCTTTATGCAATGTGTCCACTAGTATGAATTACCTGCACATGAAAGTTGACAGACAACCTGAAAATACTGCTCACCACCATGTTTATTATCATTTAAGATATAAAAAATGTAAAATGTTTCATGCTGAATTTGTTGGCATATTTGTGACTTACAAATAATGGTAATTAAAAAAAGGTAGAAGCTTGAACCTGGTGAGGGCGGTAATGAGAAGTTTCATGTTATTTTTCCCCAAGGTTGCTAAAGAGCACAGGAAATCACTGTGAAACTGGAAATTATATCATTACAATGAAATATTGTTTGACTGACATTCTTCAGTTTTGCAATAATGGTGGATTTATACAAGTTCTATTATAAAAATTTTCATTCTTAAAACACCTAAGCAGCAAACGACAACTGTATACCAAACAGACTGCTGCAGTGGTAACAGTCTAGACTTGTACTCAGGAGGTGCTTTATCTGAATCCTGACTGAGACACCAGCTATCATGAATGCAGCTTTCATGGTTTTCCTCAGTCCCTCAAGGAAAATGATGGGATACCACCTTGAACAGACCATGACCACGTCCTTCCAAATTCTTTCCAAATCATCAGTTATCCTGCTATCCGATGATGTACAGTCTGGATACTGACAGTAATATAAAATAAACCACAAAAAAATTAAACGAAGTTGAGAAGGGACCACAGCTTGGACCATCTTCATATACAGAGAGCTTTCTCCCCATATCTAAATGTGAATGTGAGAATGGACACCGTGCCAAGTGGGAAACACGGTTCGGAGTGAGTCTGTAGCAAACGAGCTGGAAAATTCTGAAAACCGCTCATCACAACTGACTTCCTAACTTTCTGTCTGTTCTCTTATGAGTAATGGAGGTATCACATAAACCACACTCTTGTGGTGTCCCCAAACTGACAGCCAAAAAAGCCAAAATTTCTTTTTGCCTTCATGCCAGCTTTATTTCCAGTGACTGTGGCCAGTTCCAAGGAATGTTCCAGTCACTAAATGCTTTAACCATTTAACCCCAGATTTTGTATACCTCTATATACTGACATTTAGTGTTAACTTTATACAGTTGCAACTTTATACAGTTCAACTTGAAACATTGAAAACAAGACACTCAGTTTTACTTAACTGTACTCTTTTGCAGTTTTCTGCCTTCTGCATACATTTTCATTTATAAGCTTACACCTGCCAAACACAACACCGTAATATCCTCTGTCTGCATTTATTTTCACTTCATACTCATGAAAGAAATCCACTCATATTCATTATATTGCCTTCAGTCAATTCTTATTCACTTTATCGATGTATTGGTATGAGTAAGGGCCAGCATGGAACACTTTTCATTTAATTTCATTCATGCAAAAACCTCGTTTCTCCTTCCTTATATAAAATTATGCTTTAAATCTCTTTTGTGAGAGTTGTGAGCTCACTTCATACCAATGGTCCTATTATTTATTACTGAATAATCTCTGCCATTTCTTGTGGTTGAATTGGATGTTACAAATCAAGACAAAATTATGACCACCAAGTCTACAGATATATTGAATACAAATTCTCGTCTTACTGGCATACTCACTTTTGCAAACCATTTTGTAGCATCTGGAATGTCTAAATGCCTTCCTGTTTCAGTCAGATCTCTCACTACATCAGGAAACACAGCCATAAAATCTCGGCTTTCATCTTTTGTTGCCACTGTCCCACTAATTGCTAATGGAATAGATGGTGAACTAGCTGTTGACAGTGACCTACAAGACGGCAGATACACTAATGAAATAACCAATACCACTACAATCATTTACACCTCTAAAGCAACACACAATAGAGGTATGCCTCTCAATCAAGTACTGAAATAGGAAGTGATTCTTGCCTTGGGAATAGAACACCTGAGGGCTAAACAAGTTACATCATTTGAACACTACATCTGGTTAAAACATGCATTCCGAATGATTCCTATTTTTATAGGTTAAGGACACAGCAGGCTGAAAATTTGGGTGGTTGACCCATAATGTAATCACTGGTGTTAGTTCTGCTTGTGACATTCCAGTTCTGGTAATAGTACAACGAAAATTGTATTATTACATTACAAAGTACGTATTTTATCTACGTTTATACACCGATATATCCAAACCTGGTATATTTCTCGCAGTTAAAAATGCATCTCTACAAGAATGCGTCCCCACATACCTATCGCCCATGGGTAATTTATTACATTTTTTTTCGCTTTTAGCTGTCATGTTAATACTGTTGTTTTGTTATTCTGGTGGTGTATAATCTTTCAAAATCAAATTCAATGAGCTCTAGCCACTCTCACATATAATATTAAAACAAACTGAAATCTTCTTTCTTGTTAGGGCCCATTACACACTATCCCTTAATTAAACGAAATGCTTAAAACGTACAACAATTTTGCAGCTTTAGTAACTCACCGAGAGTGACTTCTGGGTCGATATGATTTGCACTGATACACTAATCGGGAAGTTCCATCATTGCTAAAACTAGTATTTTTGCCATCATTTCTTATACTTGTAATCTGATTGCTACCAGCAATAGAAGCAGTCCCTGACACACATCTTCGGCCCTCTTTCCAGGATGTTTGCGCAAGGGCGACACCACATTTTCTAACTGTTCCCAACATTTGTACTGTTCTGTTTAATCGCCCAAGTAACACTTCCCAGCTAAATGAAAGCTAATTATTACCGTTAAACTCCTTCACTCATCGTCTACCAACACCGAACTACCACACACCACGGCTTGCACCCTTCGTGGATGGTCGGCAACAGCACAACAGCATGTTCTTTATCATTTTTAAGGCCCAAACTCCCGAATGCTACCGAAACTTCCAGCTGTAGTTGACAATATGGAATCTTCAGCCAATGGGAATGAAGCGCGCACTATTTCTACAATGTGATTCGTCCTTCGTCACCAAGGCATATCGTTAGGAAAAGGTAAAGTTGTCGCTGTGCATAACTAATGCAGCACTATGCAATGAAGGCGTATGGGGGAGGGGATGTATAGATCCAAGTTTTCTTGACCTCGGCACTAGTTGGAGGTGAGTGGCCAGCTTCACGCACCGGCCGCTTTACTCCCGGGGAAAGAGCCCCCGATACCCATTGGATTTGAGGCTGGGTTGGCCCCAGAGACTGTCTGGACGACGTGGAAAAAAGAAAATTCTTGACCCTACCGTGACTCGAACTCCGACCCCTCTGCCGTCAAGCCAGTAGTCAGTCGCTATACCGACTGCGCTAGCCCGGCTCCTTAACAAGACCACTAGGAAGATAGTATTAATATGGTCCTGGAATTGGGAGGATGTGGATTCGATTCTTCTGGCTCATAATAGGAAACAGTGGCGGGCTCTTGTGAGTGCGGTTAAGAACTCAGTGTAGGATTTTAGGTTCCCGCAGCGGTGGTTATGAAGAGTTCTGTATTCTGAGATATAACTCTTCACGGTAAATAACCTTTGGCTTTCGTATTATGCTCGGAATTTCTTGAGTGGCTGAGCAATTGCTGGCTTCTCAAGAAGGGGGCTTCGTAAGGATTCAACACAGGCCACCTCAAGAGAAGATAATATCTGACTTTACCAATCGTATCCTACAAACTGTGTGTGAAACTTGGTCTCTGACATTAAGGGAGGAACATAGACTGAGGGTGTTTGAGAACAGGGTGTTGAGAATATTTGGACCGAAGAGAGATGAAGTGACGGGAGATTGGAGGAAACTGCATAATGAGGAACTTCATAACTTGTACTCTTCTGCAAGTATAATTAGAATGATCAAGTCGAGGAGGATGAGGTGGGCAGGTCATGTAGCACGGATGGGGGAGACGAGGAAATCATTAACATGCTTACAATTTACATTACATTCCACATATTTACAGGTACTGCCATTTTACGCGGTAGCGTAGTTGGTTGAAGCACTATGCCACTAGCCGGAAGGTCGCGGGTTCACTTCCCGATGAGGTTATCGGATTTTTCAATTGACCGAATCCTTCCTGCCGCACTATGGCCCTGGTGTCAACTCAACCTCTGACAGAAATGAGCACCAGAAATCTTCTTGGGGATAAAGGGGGCCGGAGCGTAAGGCTGACAACCTTACCGCCATCTGTGATCCAATTATTTAGAGAATGGGGCACCTCGACGTCTCACAACCCTATCGGCCTCTACGGCCTGTTACAGCGATAACTTTACTTTCTCTTTTATGACTTCATGTTCTCATGGTTTAACTACGGATGCAACTTCTCACATCCCAAAGGTGCCCTTGATAATTAACAGTACGAACATGAATTATCTCGAGTTCTCAGAAGACAATGTATCTGTAGAACGGTACAGAGTAAATCTGGAACAGCTCGCGCTGTGATTGGTCAGGGGGAGGAAGGGAATCATTGGACTTCAAGGAAAGGCGCGGGCGCTCTGACGCCGGGGTTGTAACAGCACAATTATAATTAATACACTCAAACAATGTACTTTAAAAAATTTATTGTAGTAAGCAGGATAATGGAACATTGTTAAGGACGATAATGTGTCAGTTCAATAGCCCCATGTCGCCGTAACTTTGGACATTACGACGACAAAGCTAATTCTCTTATACAATATTAAGAGAGTGGTCAAAGAACTGACAAATATATCACACCAAGATTTACATAGCTGCTCCTGTCGGTATGGTAAAACTGCTCTTTAGTATGAAGGCAATTCAGACTGATAAGTTCAAGGACTTTGTAATAGTCGACAACACTGAAATACAGTTTTTCATCGGTCATTTCACTAACAAGCATTGATACAAGTCAGGCCCAACCGGCTTTTGGTATCTAATCTTTTCTAGCAACAGCAGAGAAGTCGGGACACGAGGAACGCATGCAGTTCTTTGCCGAATTAAGGCTTTTAATAAGTTCGGTAAGTTCATTCGTGGCAAGAATCTCACACGAACTTCAGTCGCCTGTACAAATCCTCGAAAAAGTTTCAATTATCAGTTCTACTTGCCAGAAGAAAACATAATTTTACTTTTTGCCCAGAGCAAATTAAAAGCACTGTGTTCGCGTCCTCCTGTATAGATTCAAGAGAAAGATGGACATCTAAGCCGAAAATTCCCATTCACGTCGTATGGATAAGGAACTGACCGTCTCGCAGTTTCAAGTCTCTTTCACAGTAACAGCATTGCCGGATTAAACCATTCAGTTCCAAGGCTACTTCCTCTCCTGTGTCCTCTCTGGCCTATCACGTAGGCCCGAAGCAGGAGCCCCCCC